>NC_090256.1:4495008-4585008 GCF_037325665.1 Littorina saxatilis | reverse complement strand
CTGCTATTGGTCTGTTTCGACAGTGATATCAAAATCGAGACCGGAGGCGAGGGGGGAGAGAGAATTTCTGTTAATTTCAACTATTTTGAAATGCTGATCCTAATTGTAATTCCGGTGGGACATTTCGTTTAATAGCGAGTGGGAGTAATAGCACATAAAACCCCTTAACCCCATTATTTGTAGATCTATATTCCAAATCGCCTGAAAAAGATAAAATCGACACTCCATTTACTGAGATTCGGCTACCGTCGCCCTATAGAATCAGTGTTAATAAGTCTTTGAATCATATGCTTTGATGTTGCCACTTCCTTTGAACAGTTGAACACACAGACGCTTTGAAGTGTAAAATCTTAATTTTCAAAATCAATTTATGATACATGGCTTTGGTGATAAAATTTTCTCACAGAAAGTAGATCTCTCCTTCACAATAAATCCATGTTTGAATTTAAATAGACGGGTTAGAACACTTCTTTGAAGTTATTTTTGGACTGCAGTAGACCTTTGTGAACCGAATACGAGGATAGTTCAAACGGTTGACAGAAATATCTCATTCTCAGAGGTAAAGAAAAATCGAATACTTTCATGAAGAGGAAATGTGACGCACAATCGATACTCACTTCTCCATCGTCAAATCACTTTCGTGTGTTTATATTATCTTTTGGGTACAGGAGCGAACAGATGTTGACTGATCTAAATTGGATCTGAAGTGTTTAATCTGGCAGGTCTTCTTCTTCTTCTTCTTCTTCTTCTTCTTCTTCTTCTTCTTCTTCTTCTTCTTCTTCTTCTTCTTTGTTCATGGGCTTAGACTCCCACGTTTACTCATGTTTTTTGCACGAGTGGATTTTTACGTGTATGACCGTTTTTACCCGCCATTCATTTTTTTTCTCAAACAACAACAAAGTAAGAAGTAGCCTAAGAAAGGAGGTTTCTCCTCCCTACTCCCCCTTCACTCGAACACACCCCCATCCAACACACCCCCATCCAACACACCCTCCTCCAACACACCCTCATCCAACACACCCTCACCCAACACACCATCATCCAACACACCCTCACCCAACACACCCTCACCCAACACACCATCATCCAACACACCCTCACCCAACACACCCTCACCCAACACACCCTCATCCAACACACCCTCACCCAACACACCCTCACCCAACACACCCTCACCCAACACACCCTCATCCAACACACCCTCCTCCAACACACCCTCATCCAACACACCCTCACCCAACACACCATCATCCAACACACCCTCACCCAACACACCCTCACCCAACACACCCTCATCCAACACACCCTCATCCAACACACCCTAACCCAACACACCCTCACCCAACACACCCTCATCCAACACACCCTCATCCAACACACCCTCATCCAACACACCCTCATCCAACACACCCTCATCCAACACACCCTCATCCAACACACCCTCACCCAACACACCCTCACCCAACACACCCTCACCCAACACACCCTCGTCCAACACACCCTCATCCAACACACCCTCATCCAACACACCCTCACCCAACACACCCTCACCCAACACACCCTCACCCAACACACCCTCATCCAACACACCCCCATCCAACACACCCTCATCCAACACACCCTCATCCAACACACCCTCATCCAACACACCCTCACCCAACACACCCTCACCCAACACACCCTCATCCAACACACCCTCATCCAACACACCCTCATCCAACACACCCTCACCCAACACACCCTCGTCCAACACACCCTCATCCAACACACCCTCATCCAACACACCCTCACCCAACACACCCTCACCCAACACACCCTCACCCAACACACCCTCATCCAACACACCCTCATCCAACACACCCTCATCCAACACACCCTCATCCAACACACCCTCATCCAACACACCCTCATCCAACACACCCTCACCCAACACACCCTCACCCAACACACCCTCATCCAACACACCCTCATCCAACACACCCTCATCCAACACACCCTCGTCCAACACACCCTCACCCAACACACCCTCATCCAACACACCCTCATCCAACACACCCTCATCCAACACACCCTCATCCAACACACCCTCATCCAACACACCCTCATCCAACACACCCTCATCCAACACACCCTCATCCAACACACCCTCATCCAACACACCCTCATCCAACACACCCTCATCCAACACACCCTCGTCCAACACGCATATTTCGGTATACAAAAAAAGAAGGAAGGTATGGCCAAGGAAGGAAAGAAGGAAGGAAGGAAGGAAGGGAGGAAGGAAGTAAGGAAGGAAGGAAGGGAGGAAGGAAAGAAGGAAGGAAGGAAGGAAGGAAGGAAGAAAGGAAGGAAAGAAGAAAGGAAGGAGATAAGGAAAGAAGGAAGGAAGGAAGGAAGGGAGGAAGGAAGGAAGGAAGGAAGGAAGGAAGGAAGGAAGGAAGGAAGGAAGGAAGGAAGGAAGGAAGGAAGGAAGGAAGGAAAGAAGGAAGGAAGGAAGGAAGGAAGGAAGGAAGGAAGGAAGGAAGGAAGGAAAACTAATGGTTAGCGTAGCAAAGGTTAGCTCACAGAACGTTTAATTTTAGACACAACTAAACAGTCACGGACAAAAACCTACCCTAGTATACATACGTTGATTCGACCTCAAGATTGGGAGAGGCGTGCGGAAGGACCTTTCCTTTCGTTTAATTTGAGGTGGATGAATGGTAGTTTAATATTGAGATGGACATGTGATGCTAGGTTGTGTTTGTTGTTACATCATTCTAGAATGAGAAGTCATTCCTTTCGCCTCTTGTCATTTTGAGGTCGGATCAACGCATACTCAGATAATTTTATTTCTATTTGTTATAATTCTCTGTAAATGTCTGCAGACTACACGGACGTACTTAATGTTTAGTTTTGTCTAAAACTACTTAAACATTTCTATTTCTGGATTTTGGAACATTAGCAATCTATGGGTTTCGAATTTGAAATACAATGATAAGATTTAAGAGTATATAGTTTTTTAGTTATTTCAAAAGGAAAATTATTTCTTTACGACGAACAGAAGCAATGATGCAGATCAGCACAAAATCGCAGACTCAAATTCTGCCTCTTACACTTTCCTTCTCGAAGTCACAACAAACCCAGCATAGCATCAAGTGTCGTACTTCGAACTACCACCCATTAACCTAAAATAAAATTAAAAATTAAAAATAAAAAACACCACGGGCCATCACGCACACCCCCAGTTCCCATAATCCTCTCCCTAACTTTTTACCACAAATTATACAAGGCTAAATCGTCAGCCAGGAAGATCGATGAGGAGAGAAATGAAGAGTCTATGGAAATGAAGTGGGCCATAAAAAGGTTGATAACGGGGGATAGGTCTTGGATTTTAAATCCTTCCTGTACACATCTTGGCGGTCGATGTTTGCAGACCTGCGACGCTATAAGACGATTCAAAAACTAACCTAGCAACTCCACAGACTGCCCCCCCCCACCCCCCAACCTTTCGTTATTACTTGCCCCTCCTCCATTCCTTTTCAGACCTGGATCGCTGGAAGACGAACCAAAAACTAAACTAGGACCTTCAGTTCCCCTCCCCCCCCACCTCCCTCTCACTCCCTTCTATCCTTCCCTCTTCCCTTGTTGGCTCAACAACAACATAAACCACACACACACACACAAATAAATAGATACAAAGGACCATCACTCTTCCCCCCATCCCCCTCCCCATACGCTAAATTAACCGCCCTTGGTCATCCCGCCTCCCCTCCCCTCCACCTCCCGCACCCACCCTCTCCTCTCAAGCCATTCATCAAAGTCTGTATAGGTATCCACGGAGGCTGTATCGACAGAATCTAGATATCTCTGGAAGACGGCCTGCGAAGCTCGTTTGTGAAGCGGTCATTAGACGCGAAGTGGAAAGGGCAGAGCAAGAAGCGAACCATAAACTCGTTGATAACACAGTAGTCCACATTTTGGGGCTTAAAAGTCTCGCGCGCGCGTGTGTGTGGTTGGGCTTAGGTATAAGGAGATGGGGGGCTGGACAGTGGGGGGAGGGGGGTTCTTAGGGGACTAACAGAAAGTCAATGAAAACTGACTCAGTTGACCGCTTTGTGTGTCCAGTAGGCAGGTCATTATAGAAAATTCGAACGTTTAAGTTTTCCAGTAACGAAAGCATACCTAACGGAATGAAAGAAAGAAAGAAACAAAGAAACAAAGACTGCAGGAAGGGAAGGTAAATGAAGAAAATAAGAAAACAAACAGAGGAACACGGAAACAAACAAACAAGCAAACAAAAAAACAAATAAACAAACCAGCGAATAAACAAACAAACAAAAACAAGACAAAAACACACACAAAAACGTACACACAAACAAACAAACAAACACACAAACAAACAAACAAGCAAACAAACAAGCGACTACACGGAAAAAAACATCCGCTCGGGTCACAGTCCCTGTGAGATTGAACGAAGCAAAGGATTTAGGAAAACAGAATGAGTTTGCGAAGAATTTCACGTGCACTTTTTTGTTTATCCGTTTTACGAATCAAACCTAACAGGAAAGATAGCACATTCAAAAATATTCTTTCTGAGAATTCTTTTGTTTTAAATACATGTACATGCACATATATCACAAATACACATGTTTAAACAATGAGGTTGGCTCAAAATCATACACTCCAATAATTATTTCCATTACACATTTGCTTCGAGAGTGCAACTGATGTAAAAACAAAATATCCCATTTGATCAGCACCGGCACAGTTGGCCTAGTGGTAAGGCGTCCGCCCCGTGATCGGGAGGTCGTGGGTTCGAACCCCGGCCGGGTCATACCTAAGACTTTAAAATTGGCAATCTAGTGGCTGCTCCGCCTGGCGTCTGGCATTATGGGGTTAGTGCTAGGACTGGTTGGTCAGGTGTCAGAATAATGTGACTGGGTGAGACATGAAGCCTGTGCTGCGACTTCTGTCTTGTGTGTGGCGCACGTTACATGTCAAAGCAGCACCGCCCTGATATGGCCCTTCGTGGTCGGCTGGGCGTTAAGCAAAAAAATAAAAAACAAAAAAAAAAAAAAAGATTTGATCAGCAATATAATAATACAGCAAATAAGAGCGAGAAAACAGTTTGTTTGGTCCAGATCTTCATCGAAAATAAAACAATTCAAATGTTGCTGGAAGTGTACGAAAAAATCTGAAGATAACGAGATTCAATATTAATTCAGCCGTAAAGAAAAGTATGCGCTTTCCACTTTGCTACACGTTTATAGAACAACCAATCAATGATGGCTTTTAATTTGGTTCAGATAAAGTCCAACAACGATTATCATTTAGATGTCAGCAGTCATCACAGCAGATTAAAAAAAATGCCGAAAATTCCCATTCGGTAATGAAATCAGCAGCGACGACGACAATTCAATTGTTGGCCTGAGATTCTTGACAGGCATTACCAGAGTCAAGAAAACCAAGCCGCGCAAAGCGGAAATAAAAAACGCTCGCGCTGGACCCAAGTACTCACTCTTCAGACATTCACACACACACACACACACACACACACACACACTCTCTCTCTCCCTCACTCCCTCCCTCTCTCTCTTTCTTTCTTTCTTACACACACACACACACACACACACACACACACACACACACACACACACACACACACGAGTACAGACTCATGCACGCACGCACACACACACACACACAAACACACACACACACACATACACACACACACACACACACACACACACACACACACACACACATACACAAACCAGCAGTAAAGAAGACAATTTCAAACAAAAGCATACAAGCCTTTAGCAGCAACGGAAAGAAAATAGAGGGAAATAATGCAGACAAACAAATGGAGAAAAAACACATGCATGCATTCCTGACTACGTTTGTCAAGCCGATTTGTAAAAATAAGATTGAAAATCCACACAAATAACGTGTGAAAAAAACAACTTCAACGGCGATTTTGTGTTTGTTTGTTTGCTTAAAGCCCAGTCCACCACGAAGGGTGATATCAGGGCGGTGCTGCTTTGACATTTAACGTGCGCCACACACAAGACAGAAGTCGCAGCACAGGCTTCATGTCTCACCCAGTCACATTATTCTGACACAGTACCAACCAGTCCTAGCACTAACCCCATAATGCCAGATGCCAATTTTAAAGTCTTAGGTATGACCCGGCCGGGTTTCGAACCCACGACCTCCCGCTCACTGGGCGGACGCCTTACCACTAGGCCACCGTGTTGCGGTTACTTCAACGGCGAGAAAATACACAAACCAAAACACGAGACAAAAATACACAGCCCAAAAAGCTCAACGAGGCATCTAAACCATCTTATTCTTGATCAAAGCTGCAGACGAAGGTAGGCAATTTACACAAGCAACGTGTTAAACGAACCAAAACAAGTCAACCGATAAAACAGGCACAAACAAAAACGCAAGGACAAAAACAAATTGAAGAAAGAAAAATACTAAAAACAAAGCCAAATACAACAGATAAACCATCTCTACGAGACGTACATCTTTAGACAACCTCAACTCGTAGTTCTCCCTGCCTGAAATACGAGAAACTGATGATGTCATAACCGTAGCGTCCAATCGCAGTTTACGATGCAATTTTCTGCGGTGCTGACAACTAATCTGCATGGCGGACCTCGCAGAGAAAGGCAAAGGAAGATCGAAGAGCAGAAAGCAGTAGCACTAAATTACGAACTGAAGTAAGCACGACTCAGTCAGCCGGCAGAGAAGTGAAAAATGCATCTCCCGGGAGAAAAAAAGGGCGATAATTCGGCGCCCTCTGGGCGATTGTTGATCTGGATGATCGGCGGTGCCATGTCTCCGATAATTAGCTTCAGTTCAGACTTTCAGGGTTGGCGACAGGAGAAAGAGTGAGAGAGAGAGAGAGAGAGAGAGAGAGAGAGAGAGAGAGAGAGAGAGAGAGAGAGAGAGAGAGAGAGACAGAGAGGGAGGGAGACAGAGAGAGAGAGAGAGAGAGAGAGAGAGAGAGAGAGAGAGAGAGAGAGAGAGAGAGAGAGAGAGAGAGAGAGAGAGAGAGAGAGAGAGAGAGAGAGAGAGAGAGAGAGAGAGAAAGAGAGAGAGAGAGAAAGAGGACTGTGAGTGACACACAATGTACGCCGTCTACGCGGCCCCAAATTAGTCTTGGATTCTTGAGACCTTTTAGGCAGCTTTAACTTTAAGTGAGACTGCATGAGAACATGATAGGACAAGTGTTTCAAATATTCCTCTAAAGAGGATGAGTGAGTGTTTGCAACGGAAACATTCACCAGGGCCGGACCCAGGGGGGGGGGGGGGGGGGGGGGGTTCCAGGGGTTCCGGAACCCCACCCCTGGAATAAGCATGTACCTTGCTTTGAGTGTGTGGTTTTTTTTTACTAGTTTTAGCACCAAAACAATGCTGCTCTTAACCCTTAAAACAAGGCCCAGAATGCACCAGATTGCACAGATTTTAACCGTTTTTCAAAAATTTTTCGGGGGAGCATGCCCCCGGACCCCCCTAGTTCGCACGCCTGCAAAGAAGGAGCGCGCTTGTGGCTTCGCCACTTCGCTGATTTGCTCCCCCCAAAAAGGAGGAACCCCCCCTTACAACTCATTTGGTCCCGCCCTGTTCACGGTGTTTGGTCAAGCCTGCATGTGAAAACAGACAATAACGTTGGTTTCTTCTCTTTTCCTGTGAGCAGCTTTTCAGTTCGATGATATGCACGGGTGCGTGTGGGTACATCCTTATACAGGTAATTTGGCCTTATGTTCTGTACCTTTGGGGGTATTAATTAATTAGTGGTTGAAGGTTTAGACTTCACACACACACACAAACACTATGTAGAATTTTTACACCACACATTAATCCATACATACGCTGTGTGTCAGCGCAAGGCTTTAGCGCTCACGGTCAGACACGACTCAAGTATTATTCAACACTGAACAAGAACCGTGGCAAAGGCTACTACAAGCATTTGTCAATAGGTTTTAGCATTCACTATAATATTCCAAATTGTGATTTTGTTTTGAATAAGGTATTGTTGACATTCCATACAAATTCTATCAGTGTCCATTGTATAATACATTCAGAGATCCTCAGAGAAAGACCAACAGACAGAAAAAAAGATCTCTTGATATGTCACGCACACACACACACACACACACACACACACACACACACACACACACACATACACACACACACACACACAGACACACACACACACATACACACTCACGCACACACTCACACATATACACACTCACGCACATACACACACGCACACACACACTCACTCACGCACACACACACACACACACACACACACACACACTCACTCACGCACACCCACACTGACACATATACACACTCACGCACATACACACACGCACACACACACTCACGCACACACACACACACACACACACACACACAGACACACACACACACACACACACATTTCCATTTCAACTCCATCCCCTCACCCTCAAACCCCTTATATTCTCCCACCCATCCAACCCTCTTTGCTCCCCATCACCAAACTCAGTCACTCCACACAAGAACGCTAAAGAAAAGCTGAACATTCCCTCGAGGCTAGTGGTAGTCCTATCTAAGATATTCTACAGCTCACAGTAGAAGATCTTTGGTCCTACAGAGCTTCCCTCTCTCTCCCTTCTCGTTTTATATATTCCAGATACTATTGAGCGCGTTCTCTACAATCTTGTTCACTATGCCAGCAGGTTTCTTCGTAGAGAAAAACGCATCGGAACCACCCCCTGCAGAAGAGAGACTACCATAGCAAAATAATGTGGGTATACCATATCATCTGTAGTTAATGAACCCTGTTCTTATTGAATCATACGAAAGAATACACAGAATTAAAGTTGCAATTTTTTTTGTATGTTGTGTCGTGTTTTCTTCACCTGTTTGATCGAGTTGCTGTCAAACCACTTTATAAAACCTGTTATTCATGCTACAAAAAACCACGGTATTATCATTCTAGGTCCTACGTAGAGAGCTTTGAATAGTGGAGTCAATTAATTAGCACACACACACAAACACACCCACACACACAGACACCCACACCCCCACACACACACCCACACACATACACACACCCACCCACATCCACACACACACACACACACACATACACCAAACACACACACATACACACACAAACACACACACACACACACACACAGACACACACACACAAACACACACACACACAAACACACACACACCCACGCACACACACACAGACACACACACACACACAAACACACACACACACACATACACACACACACATAATAATAATAATAATAATAATAATAATAATAATAATAATAATAATATGGGAGATTTATAGAGCGTTTTACGTTCTCTAAGCGCTTTACAATGAAAAAAAAATATGAAAAAAACCCAACATACATATACAAAGCAAAGCAAAAAAGCATGCGCAGCAGCATTCAGCACACAAGTGAACAACGAAACACTACATCAATACAAGCTGCAAGCATACTAACACAGGCAAAACATTCAAACATTCAAACACCTGATCAAAAATGCACCATATTGAAATAAAAATTAATCAAAATACTGTGTGAAGAAGTGTGTTTAAAGGTTTGATTTGAAGGAACAAAATGTTTGGCAGTGTCGGATAGAGTAAGGGAGAGAGTTCCACGCAACGGCAGCAGAGTGGGAGAAGGCTCTCTGGCCGTGCTGTTTGCGACTAAAAGAAGATAGACGGAATATTCTAGTGTCTACAGAGGAGCGGAGGGATCGTGAGGGTGTGTAGAGTGTGAACAGGTCAGAGAGGTAGGATGGGGCTGAGCCAGATATTATTTTGTAGCAGATACAGCAGCACTTATATTGGATTCTCAGCTCTACAGGGAGCCAATGAAGTTTCTTTAGCAAGGGGGAACAGGACTGGGACCGAGGGGCTTTGCAGACAAGCCGGGCTGCAGAATTTTGAACGCGCTGCAAAGGATGGATGACAGACTGAGGACAGCCAATGAGAACAGAATTTCCGTAGTCTAATCGAGAAAGAATGTACGAGGAAACAAGGGTCTTGGTGGCATCTTCGGTAAGGTATGGGCGGATAGAACCTATTCTCTTAAGCTCGATGTAAGCGGACTGACAGACTTTCATAACATGGTGTTTCATGGAGAGATCGCTATCAAGAAAGATGCCAAGATCACGGACGGAGTCTGAGAATTCATACACAGACACACACACACCCACATACACACACACGCACACACAAACACACACACACAAGCACACACGCACGCGATCCCGCTAATACTCGTTCGACCCATCTTCACTGTGCCAGCATCTTTCCTAGAGCCGAACCCATCGCCATACCAAGCCATGCAGACGTGAGACCACTTAGGCGCTGTCTTGAGAAAGGGATGTTTTCTGACTGGTCGAATGAAATTTGCATGGAAATAGCTGGACCATACAAGGGATGGGCGATGTACAATAGAACCGAGAATATGCAATGTATATCAGACCCCTTGCGTGTTTGTGTCGTTTGATGAAGAGAATGTAAGCATGTTCATGGGGCGGTGAAAGTCTTGAGAGTGTTGGTACAAGGGCGGGGATATAGCTCAGTTGGTAGCGCGCTGGATTTGTATTCAGTTGGCCGCTGTCAGCGTGAGTTCGATCCCAGGTTCGGCGGAAATTTATTTCACAGAGTCAACTTTGTGTGCAGACTCTCTTCGGTGTCCGAACCTCCCCCCGTGTACACTACATTGGGTGTGCACGTTAAAGATCCCACGATTGACAAAAGGGTCTTTCCTGGCAAAATTGCTTTGGCACAGTTAATAATTGTCTACCTATACCCGTGTGACTTGGAATAATAGGCCGTGAAAGGTAAATATGCGCCGAAATGGCTGCAATCTACTGGCCGTATAAAATTTCATCTCACACGGCATCACTGCAGAGCGCCTAGAACTGTACCCACGGAATATGCGCGATATAAGACTCATTGATTGATTGAATGTTTATGATCGGTTTGGCGTCTAAAGTGTTTGGATTTTGTTTGCAATGCAAACAACACACACACACACACACACACACACACACACGCACCCACGCACCTACGCACACACGCAAACCCACACACACACACACACACACGCACGCACGCACGCACACACACACACACACACACACATACATACATACATACAAGCAAACACGCATACGTGCGCGCGAGGGAACGATGGCCAAAGAGGGCATGTAGGAAAGCCATATACATTTATATCAGGGGGGCAGGTTTTGACGACTGTATACAATTGCAATCATCTGTGTCTGTATTGCGATTGTAGTTTGATACATTGTACGATTGTGATGCATGAGCAATACAGTAATACATTATACAATAAAGAAACGCCTTCATACACAAAATGTATATGTTGTGTGAGACAAGGAACAGGTGTACCATCTGCTGAAGTAAACAACAGAATCACATCTCTTTCGGTTCTTCCGGAAACGCACTGTTACCTGGAAAACACACCTGCCCACGCTACATTTCATCTTCCCCACAAGAACGACCACATGAAGTGATCTGAAAAAATACTCAGGTATCATTACAGAGGCAAAGCAAGTCATCCGGTCAGGCATGTTTCATTACCTACACCTGTAAGCTTCCGTCCGGGTTTGAACATGAGCATGACTGTGTTCGATTGTTTGTATGCACCCGGCTGCTCGGCTTAGATTTATTTCCCAACCCATAACACGAGGCTTTCAGTTCATCCACGGAACGTGTCTATCATTTTCCCATGTCGTGCCTCTCAGGGTGTTTATTCACCTGAGACGGATAACTCATCATATCGCACATGTGCATATCATCGAAGATCATAGACCCACCATTAACATAGCATTCATTGGCCTGAAAGTGCGCTAGAAAAGCAACTTTTATGTTTTTGAAGAAAATGGCAAATTATTTCCTGGCAGGGGAGAATAATTAGGGAAACAGTATGTGAATTGTTCTCTGGTGTTTTCAGGCTTCTATACCCCCCGTTCAAACATAGAATTATTTATTGATTATACTCCCGAGGCGCCTTCCGCCTCAAAACATGTTCTGTATAACGATTCAAGCTTTTTCAAGTAAACTCAAATGCTGTTTTAGGAGATTACCGGCATAACATTAAATTGAGTATCAGTTTAGTTATTTAGCTTAACAGGTGTAAGCTAGATGAATCTGAACAAGATCAGCAATTCTGTCTGGCTCCTCTTTCTCTCTTTAACTATTTCTTACATTAAAATTCGACATCCACGGTTGAGCACCAATACGTGCCTGTCGCGTATATGCGGAAATAAACGTCGCAAAACTCGCTGTCGCAGTTTGTCGCAAAACTCGCTGTCGCAGTTTGTCGCAAAAAGTGCCAGCCGAACAGCAAAAGGTGACGAGGCAAGTTTGCCCAGACTTGGACATTGCCCCGACTGGCACAATATGAATTATGAATGGCGCCATTTGCATGGAAACAACTTTCCCGCATTCCATTTCTTTGACCTTCCCTCTTTTTATTCGTCGGACAGGCGACATTTGGGCAACGCCCAACAGACGCCACCAATTTTGAACCCATGATACAACGTCGACAGTTGACATTTACACAATTCCCAACAGACGCTGCTACTACAAACTCATGCTGCAACCTTTAAGGGCGAAGTACTATGCCCATAATAGGTCTTAACACGCTACTTTCTAGGAAAACGACTGACTGAAATACAGGGCCTTTGGTATCAGACATGTTCACACAAAATCACCACTGCAGTAGTGAATAAATTACTAAAACTTTACTGTGGAAATAGTAAACAAATAAAATATCAGATGATCACACTTAAAGAAGATTGATAGAGGAACGAAATGGAACACACAACACAGTCATTTTAAAGGTAAAAAAAAGAGATAGAAAAACACAAACAAAATCCAACATTAACATTACAACACACAAACAAACAAACCAAAAACAACTTCGTACCCCTTTTCAAGCTAAATTTCAATCACAAAACTCAACAAAAATAAACAATTTAGCGTGTAAAAGTGATACAAAAATCCCTAAACATTTGTTACATTTATGAGCTTCAATACATGATTTCTGTCATTCATTTTTTTCTATGTAACCGAGTGCCGAAACACTACGATCACCTCGGGAGGCGAAGTGCAATCAAACAGGATGAAAATGTTAGGGCTAATTTCTATAAAAACTGTTATGAAAACCTGAAGGTTTCCATGAACATACAGACAATCGGAAACCACCAGACCCCATCACAAACAGAGTTCCACAATCAACCGGTGTTGACTTAAAGGCCAACAACTCGGGTGCAGAGTCTGCTGTGAAAGGAGCGGTAGCCTCCCCTGTCACATCTATAAACGATGTCTATAATTATAACCTGTATATGTTGTCTGTCTTCTTCTTGTTTCTGTGTTTTGTGCCTGAGGAAGACCCCAGTGGACGAAACGTCGTGCTCTGTTAATCGCATCGTCTTCACCAAACACGTGAGCACAGTATTGTTTGGTCTTGTTATTGCTGTCTCTATATATAAAAATATATATGTATATATATTATTTCACAACTTCTGATGTTATATATATATATACGAGGGCTGTTCCGTTATTATTTAGAATCCAGGCTCCTGGCAAAATGGCGTTATATACAAAATCATGCCGTCAAATAATAGACTATCGTGAGGCTTGACACAACAAATAAAGTTTCAGAGTTATGTCGTTTTCATATGGTCGACTCGGGAAGATACTCACCGCGCAATGTATGAGATTGCGTCATGAAGCTCAAATTCGCGATTTTGGAGCCATAACTTGCAATAACTACAAAATAAGGGTTAAAAGAGGCCGATTTGCATGAAAGTGTGATGAAATGTTTTAGGATGAACGCTCTTTGTAGAGCCGTGGTGTAAAACTGGTACAGCAATTTCAAACCGGGTAGACGGAGCCTCGAAAATGATAGCCACCCTGGTCTACTACTTTCATTCGTTATCCTCGTAAACATTGGCGCTGTTGAACAGATGATACGAGAAGATCACTTAATTATAATCAGGGAGATGAAATAGGCCCTTGGCATTAAAAGCTCTGCATTTGAAAAGATCTTACACAAATATTAATGGACCCAAAGCGATTTGCCGGTTGGGTACCACATGAACCCAGTGACGGGGAAAACAGGGGTAGGGCAGAGTGTTGCCTGACAATATTGAAAAAAAAATCAGCAATGGCTTGTCCAAATCAACATGGAATATTGTCAGTGGTGACAAAACCTGGATTAATTAGCTCCACTCTGAAACCAAACAACTGTCGTCTGTTCGGGTGTTTAACCTGCCAAGTTCAAATAACAAGAAGCCCTAAACATTGTTCGCATCTTTCGTCGCTAGATCTAGGCATTTAAACACTGTGCATGTGACTCTTGAAGACAGGCATACAGTCACGTCTGACTGCTGTGTCCACAACTAATGGTCGAAAATATTCGAGGCTTGGCACAAACACCGTCCACACACAGGTATTCGAGGGCTTATGCTGTAACATGCTGTCTATACTGCCTTTGCGACAACAGATTTCTTGGCACCAAAGGGAGCACTGCTGCTGGTTGCATTCACCCTATTTTCTTGACATCTCCCAATGCTAGTTTAGCCTGTTCTCGGATTTCAAGAAATAGCCGCGGAAACACGGGTGGAGACCCCTAAAGACTATGTCCGAGCCTTCACGAGGGCCATACCAGGTATAGCTGATGTCACGTGGTCCCAGGCCAGAATGAGAACGTTTGAGAGGATGGCCAGTTGGGTGTCGGCTGGGGAAGGATTGGTCTAGAAAATGGCCTGGTTAGATTGTTGGAATGTGTTTCCGTTTCTGAGATTCTAAATAATTATGGAACAGCCTACGTATAATTTTTTTTGGGGGGAAGGGGGGGCACGTCAAGTGGGCGAGTTATCTATATTCATTTTTACTTTGTAATCTCAGGGGTAGACTCCAGCATTAACAAGCGACATCCTCAACAGACGTAGCAAGTACAAACACGTGAGACAACCTTTAACAGCAAGGCGACACTTTAAAATTGCCTGACAGACGCACCAAGCCCAAACTCAGGATAAAACTTCAACAGTTGACATTTATAAAGTACCCAACAGATGCTGAAAGTACAAACTCGTGATATAACCTTTAACAGACGACATTTTGAAAAATGCCCAACAGACGATTTAAGCGCAAACTAATGATACAACGTTCGGAAAACTATTACAAATCTATCACTGTGTGCAGCCTAACCGTTTCTATAAAAGAAGCACTAGTGAACTTAACAAGTGTTACTAATGAGTCAAGTCTTTGGAATTTGCTCCCGTCCCGTGTCTCCGAATAACGCAAGCGTACCAAAAGATACAAACTCAAACCAAACAGTGTTTCTTGACAACCTTTCTGTATTACTTCTCCCGTTCATTTCACCCTGTTCAACAGACAAAACAGTTAAAGACAGCGTCCTGAATACATATTCCATTCCATGTTAATAACTTGTTTCTTGACAACCTTTCTGTATTACTTCTCCCGTTCATTTCACCCTGTCCAACAGACAAAACAGTTAAAGACAGCGTCCTGAATACATATTCCATTCCATGTTAATAACTTGTTTCTTGACAACCTTTCTGTATTACTTCTTCCGTTCATTTCACCCTGTCCAACAGACAAAACAGTTAAAGACATCGTCCTGACTACATATTCCATTCCATGTTAATAACTTGTTTCTTGACCACCTTTCTGTATTACTTCTCCCGTTCATTTCACCCTGTCCAACAGACAAAACAGTTAAAGACAGCGTCCTGAATACATATTCCATTCCATGTTAATAGCCTGTTTGGTGGATAAGACCAGCATTCTAGTTGGACGTGCACCACTAATCAACAGCCAGACTGGTTTCTTCGCGGAATGTTTTTCTGGTTTTTTTTGCTGGATGAATTCTGCAGATTGGCAAAGGTGTCAATTATATCATTGAGCACAGTAGTCCCGCTCTGTTTATTGTTGGTATGTGTTGACGTGGAAAGATTGGACAGATCTGTGGTAGCGCGATACAGTGTAACCCCCCTTTTAAGACCCCCACCAGGTCTTAACAAGGAGGGAGTCTTAACAAGGAAGGAGTCTTAACAAGGAGGGAGTCTTAACAAGGAAGGAGTCTTAACAAGGAGGGAGTCTTAACAAGGAGGGAGTCTTAACAAGGAGGACTAGGTGGCCGAGTGGTAACGCACTTGCGCTCGGAAGCGAGAGGTTGCGAGTTCGACCCTGGGTCAGGGCGTTTGCAATTTTCACCCCCCTTTCCTAACCTAGGTGGTGGGTTCAAGTGCTAGTCTTTCGGATGAGACGAAAAACCGAGGTCCCTTCTACACTACATTGGGGTGTGCACGTTAAAGATCCCACGATTGACAAAAGGGTCTTTCCTGGCAAAATTGTGTAGGCATAGATAAAAAAAATGTCCACCAAAATACCCGTGTGACTTGGAATAATAGGCCGTGAAAAGTAGGATATGCGCCGAAATGGCTGCGATCTGCTTCTGGAGATACGCGCGCGATATAAGACTTCATATAACATAACATGGGGGTAGATTTACAGAGGCTATGAACAGAAAGTCTACGAAAAAAGGGTCTTAAAAGGGAGGAAGTCTTAAATATGGGGGTCTTGATAGGGGGTCTTGATAGGGGGGGTTCCACTGTAGCTGAAAAGATAGTCTTCACTGGGAAGGAATATACTTTTAAGCGAACTCAGCAATACAAGGGCAAATACAAGGCTGTCTCCTTCCCTATCTAGCATTTCTTTTCTTTCCCTTTCTTTTCTTTTTCGTTTTCCTTTTTCGCCGAGAAAAGCGGACAAGGAACGGTACTCCACCGTAATTGGGATGACGCATTTTTGCAGTCTTCGTCGAGATGCGCCACGGCCATGAAGAAGGGACAACAACGACACGGCTCTCTCTTCCTCTCTCTTTCAGCGTTTATGTACATCCACTTACAATGAAACCGCGAGAAGGCGGGCGAGAGAAAGGATTTCAAGCACGGGGAGTCCAGACCATTAGGCCGAACGAGGCAGCAAGATGTCTCTTTAAACCAATTCTCGGCACTAAAGTGGGAAGCAGTTGTGCCGATAAACGGTCGGCGTTTAGAAAGGACAGCGAGTTTGTTTCCGCGGAGGAGCTGAAGGCTTGAGGCTCCCCCTTCCCCCTTGTCTGCCCCCAACTGGGCCATTGCCTGCCTGCGACAATAGATCACAGGGGAACGGGACCGTCTTCTCTTTTGCATGCTAAATGGGGCCAGACTTTAGGGGACACAACCACTGAGACGGGTTGGTAGGATGGTCAGGGAGATGAAAGGAGAAAGAGAGGGCGGAGGGGGGGGGGGACAAGAAAGAGAGAGAGAGAGAGAGATAGAGAGAGAAAGCGAGAGAGAGAGAGAGAGGGGGAGAGAGGCAGGTAGGGAGAGAGAAAGAGACAGAGAGAGGGGGGGGGAGGGAAAATGAGTGAGTGAGAGACAGAGAGACAGACAGACAGACAGACAGACAGACAGACAGAGACAGAGAGAGAGACTGACAGAGAGACAGAGACAGAGACAGACAGACAGACAGACAGACAGACAGACAGACATATAGACAAAGAGACAGACAGACAGAGAGACAGACAGACAAAGAGACAGACAGACAAAGAGACAGACAGATAGAGAGACAGATAGACAAAGAGACAGACAGATAGAGAGGTCAAAGAGAGACAGCAACAGATAGAGACTGAGACATCCAGACACCAAGCCATCCAGACACCAAGCCATCCAGACACCAAGCCATCCAGACACCAAGCCATCCAGACACCAAGCCATCCAGACACCAAGCCATCCACAGACAGAAAGCCGGATCCAACGGGACGCGCAAAGAAATAGATCAGTGAGACTCCCATCCGTCCTTTGCCTTTCAACAAAACAAATATCAACGAAAGGAGGAAGCAGGACCAGGTTTGAATGGCGTTAGCCCGGCCTTGGCTGGTGGTCTTTATCATGTATGATAAACGACAAAAGGACACAAGCACAGGACAACAGTTGGTAGAGAGGTGTGAGAAAGTGAGGGAAGGGGGTAAAGGGGGAGGGGGAGGGGGTTTATTTAGAGTGTCTGAGCCATGCGAGGTTGTACCAATTTTGTAGCATTCATTGGGCTGAGCGAAGATTTATCGAAACTGTGCATTTGGTGTGGGTAAGGTTGTAGGTTGTAGTGGAGAGTGTCAGGGAACGCGGATGACGTATGGGGCTAAAGGCATCAATATCAACATGAGGCTTATATATATCGCGCGTATTCCGTGGGTACAGTTCTAAGCGCAGGGATTTATTTTTTTATATTTTTTTAAAATGTTTTTTTTATGCAATATATATCGCGCACATATTCAAGGCGCAGGGATTTATTTATGCCGTGTGAGATGGAATTTTTTTACACAATACATCACGCATTCACATCGGCCAGCAGATCGCAGCCATTTCGGCGCATATCCTACTTTTCACGGCCTATTATTCCAAGTCACACGGGTATTTTGGTGGACATTTATATCTATGCCTATACAATTTTGCCAGAAAGACCCTTTTGTCAATCGTGGGATCTTTAACGTGCACACCCCAATGTAGTGTACACGAAGGGACCTCGGTTTTTCGTCTCATCCGAAAGACTAGCACTTGAACCCACCACCTAGGTTAGGAAAAGGGGGAGAAAATTGCTAACGCCCTGACCCAGGGTCGAACTCGCAACCTCTCGCTTCCGAGCGCAAGTGCGTTACCACTCGGCCACCCAGTCGTTACCACTCGGCCACCCAGTCGTTACCACTCGGCCACCCAGTCGTTACCACTCGGCCACCCAGTCGTTACCACTCGGCCACCCAGTCGTTACCACTCGGCCACCCAGTCGTTACCACTCGGCCACCCAGTCCTCATATAAGGGGAGCAATATTTAAAGAAGGACCAGTAGTAACCTACATTTTAAATGCCATTAGACAGTGTTAGCTTTAGATCCAGGGTTGGTTGTTTTTACTCAATATTGGCCAGGTGCTCACAAAAATTGGTTTTTTCTCTCCTGATTTTGACACTGTTTTAGTATATATATATATGTTTTTAGTTTTTTACGAACAAAAAAGTTTTCGAGCTGCTCTCTTCATTTTTGTTCCATGCACATTTCTTGTGTGTGTACTACGAGACAAATGTTGACTCAAAACCGCAACCTTCCTATTTCCCTCAACCAATTCGAAATAAGTGTTACGGGCATATGCTCTGGAACATTATACTTCTTATTTGGTTGCTACTGATTTCCAGAGATATCCATCCAAATCCCGGGCCTGGGAAAAGAGGCAATCTAACGAATTTATCTGTAATTCACATAAATGTGAGGAGTTTGAAAAATAAACTTGATTTACTGAATTCTAAAATACAAAATTATGACGTCATAACTCTTTCGGAGACCTGGCTCTCAGATCCTATTCCTGATTCAGAACTCGCCTTGCATGGTTTCCAACTGCCGATCCGCAGAGACAGATCGCATGACCCACACGGTGGTGTCACTGTCTATGTTAGGAGCGGATTGTAATGCAAACCTCGATTCGACCTCAATGTGCCAAATTTGGAAGCTCTCTGGATTGAAACAAGATTAAACCAAGATATTCTTTTAGTCGGTACGTTTTATAAACCACCTAATGCAACTGTTGAATACTTGGATCTGATTGATCAGTCCATTAAACATGTAAATTCGATGTCATGTAAATTTATCATTTTAGGCGACTTTAATTGTGACTTTTTAATAACCCCTCCAAACGCCTGTTGGATATATTGTTATTGAACAATTTACAACAATTGGTTAAAACCCTTACGCGAATAACAGAAAGCACCTCCACGTGTCTTGGCCTAATTATAACGCCTACTGTAGATTTAAAAAAAAAAAAATCTTTTTTTTCGGGTTTTTTTCTCTCGGTTTTTTTCTTCTTTTCTCTCTCCTCTTCTTCTCTTTCTCCTCTTCACTCTCATCTCTTCTCTTTTTTTTCTCTCCTTTTCTCTCTTTCTCCTTTCTTCTTCCTCTCTCTTCTTTTCTATGTATTTATTTAATTTTTTTTTCTCCCTTCTCTTTTTGCTTGTCCCGGCGCTTGTTCCTTCTCCCAGTATGCTCCCACGCCGCCCCGTAGATATCGTTGATAAAGTTATTCCGCCCGTTTGCAGCGACCATTCCGTACCGTACGTCCTTTTAAAGCAACACAAATCGTCCTTTAAACGCACTATTTTGAATTATGGTAAACTGGATAAGAAAAATATGATATTAGAGCTTTCGAAAGTTAATTGATTGTAACTTGTAAATGACCAGTGCACTGACCATGCTGCACAACTCTTCTCGGATCACTTCATTACCACTGCCATGTTGTGTATGCCAAGTAAAACTGTTACGGTCCGTGATTCAGATGCTCCGTGGATGACAGAAACTATTTTGAAATTAAGAGACAGAAAACGGTTTATTCATACATTGGCTGCACATGTTGACACTCCTGAAGCCTGGGCACTATTTTGCCAAATACGCAATCAATACAACGATACTATACGAACTTGCAAATTGGAATATGGTTAGAGAGCTCGACAGTTCAATTTCTAATAGTTTAAATTTTGGAATTAAAAATTGGTGGAAGTTGGTTAAATCCTTCCTGGCAAAGAAAGGAGTGAACTCTTCGGAAGTACCTCCGCTATTATCGGAAGGAGAAGTTGTTTATAACAATTGTGATAAAGCCGTATTGTTTAATAAGACCTTTTTAGAGCAGAGTAAACTTCAAGGAGAAACTGATGATGTACCACCTATTAAGTCCGCAGAAACATCGATGGATAACTTTGTATTATCAAATGAAGAAGTCATTGGTAAATTAGACCTGAATAAAGCAGTCGGCCCTGACCGCATACATAGGCTCCTGAAGGAAAGTGTGTCTGTCATATTAGAACCACTTACACTGTTATTTAACCGTTCGTTACGCGAAGATAAATTTCCATCCATTTGGAAAACCGCTAATGTTACACCTATTTTTAAGAAAGGAGATAAAAAATGTATGTGCAAATTATCGCCCTATATCCCTTCTCAGTTGCGTTGTAAAAGTTTTGGAAAAGTGTGTTCAAAAACATGTTTTTGAATATTTGAAAATAAATAATTTGTTAACGGCTTATCAATCTGGCTTAATGTCAGGTGATTCTACTGTTTATCAATTGATATGTTTATATGACGATATTTGCAAATCCTTAGACAACGGTCAAGCAGCACAAGGAATATTTGTTGATGTTTCGAAGGACTTTGATAAAGTGGCACAGAGGTCTCATAACAAAAGTGAATGGAATTGGTATTAGATATGGGTTGTTAGACTGATTTATTGATTATTTAAAAGATAGAAAACAGGCTGTGGTGGTAAAATGTAGTCAGTCTCCATATTTGAAAGTCCAAGCTGGTGTCCCACAATGATCGGTCCTTGGACCTTTGCTTTTTGTTATTTATATTAATGATATCGTTTGTGATATTTAATCAATTATAAAACTGTTTGCTCACGATACAAGCCTGAATCTTTGTTTACAAAGTGATGATATTCGTGCTGAAATTCTGAATTCTGACCTGGTTAGGATACATGATTGGGCAGTTATATGGAAAGTCAAATTCAACCCTATGAAGACCGAGCTATTGAACTTCACCAGGAAAAGAAATCCTGTTTTTCATGATTTAAATTTTGATAACACAATTCTGCACGATTCATTTACTCATAAACATCTGGGTGTTGTCTTGCAAAAAGGCTTGCTGTTTTCACCTTATGTCGATGTACATTTCCTGAACATGTAAATATGAATAAACATTGTTTAAACCAACTGGTTGAAACAAACAACGGGTGTGGGTGTGGAAAGAGCGTCAGGGAGCGCGGATGGGGTGGAGGCTACAGGCATCTAAGGGGAGACATGTTTAAAGAAGGACACCCACACCAACACCCATGTCTCCTCTTATATATATGCCTCTAGTCACCCCATCCGCGTGTCCTGACGCTCGTCCTCACACCCACACCCACACCCACGTCTCCTCTTACATGCCTCTAGTCACCCCATCCGCGTGTCCTGACGCTCGTCCTCACACCCACACCAACACCCATGTCTCCTCTTACAGGCCTCTAGTCACCCCATCCGCGTGTCCTGACGCTCGTCCTCACACCCACACCCATGTCTCCTCTATGCCTCTAGTCACCCCATCCGCGTGTCCTGACGCTCGTCCTCACACCCACACCCACCAACCGCACCTCTCACGCCCCCTCCCCCGTCCCTCGTCTTCCTTCCTCTTCCCTTTCAGACCAATATTACCGACTCCCAGTTTATGGTGCTGCCTTCTCTATTTGTGAGGGATATGGACAGTCATGTCGTCAATAAACTGAGAGGGCTTGTTCCTAATAAGTTAGTTGAAACTGAGCAGTGATTTTGTCTTAAAATCACTACTAGTTCGAAATTGTTTCTCATAAAACAGGAGTGCATCGTAAGAGAAAGCCGAGATATGGCGCAAAGCATCAACTGTCAGAGGATGGGAGTGGGGTGAGGTCAAGGCTTGAACCGTGGAAGACGATGGGAAGTAGATGGACAACTGATGGAGACAAACAATGGCAAAAGCAGCCCCCCCCCCCCCTGTCTTCCTCCCTATCCCGTTTTAGACCAATATCACCAACACCCAGTTAGCGGTAGTGAGGAAACAGCCATTGATTCCTGCCTCCACAATGACCCTTCACATTGCCTTGGTCTGGAATTAGGGAACTGCGAGAAAAATAGGAGTGGTGGAGGAGATGATAGGGGAGAAAGGGAGAGAGGGCGAGATAGAGAGAGGGCGAGAGAGAGAGAGAGAGAGAGAGAGAGAGAGAGAGAGAGAGAGAAATGGAGAGAGGGAGAGATAGAGAGAGGGAGAGAGAGAGAGGGAGAGAGAGAGAGAGGGAGAGATAGAGAGAGGGAGAGATAGAGAGAGGGAGAGAGAGAGAGGGAGATGGAGAGAGAGGGAGAGAGAGAGGGAGAGAGAGAGAGATAGAGATAGAGAGAGATAGAGATAGGGAGAGATAGAGAGAGGAAGAGAGAAAGAGGGTGAGAAAGGGAGGAGAGAGAGAGAGAAAGAGAGAGAGAGAGGAGAGAGAGGGAACGTCGCGAAGGAAAAGGCAAGAGGGGTATAGGATGAGGGGAGAGGGGGAAAGGGGAGGGGTGAAGGTCGTTATGATGGCAGAGGAGTAGAAGAATGCTGAGGTGTTAAGTCGTCTATCTGGAAGTGTGAGTGACCAGTCATGTAGGTTGTTGTCAGGGGGTTAATGTTCTTTTAGACTTTCAGTTGCGGGGTACGATATCCCAAAATATGAAGATCAATGACGGGGTTAATATACATCCGTATGTTTTGGCTTTTGTTACCAAATGTACAAGATCCACATTGCAACTTTCAGTTTTGAGAATTTTGAACTGTGTCCAGAGGATAAGGCTTTGTCCAAATTTGAAAGTGTACGCTAATTTTGGTTTGACAACACAAGCATTTCAAAAATACATTCTTTCAAAAGG
Organism: Littorina saxatilis; assembly: GCF_037325665.1. Classification (NCBI taxonomy): domain Eukaryota; kingdom Metazoa; phylum Mollusca; class Gastropoda; order Littorinimorpha; family Littorinidae; genus Littorina; species Littorina saxatilis. The sequence continues at coordinate 4,561,431 of NC_090256.1, read as the reverse complement.
GTATATTGTTGACAAGCTACAGTATGGGGGTCAGAACCTATCTGAAGTTATTTTGTAAAAAAAAAGAAGAAGTATGTGAACAGTTTTCAACGACTAAATCTAACATGAAAATGTTTGATATCGCAACATCCCCCACCTCCACACATCCTCCTCCCCCCCTCAAGAAAAAATGCTTTTCTGAAGAAAGTACTGTGGATGACTGAGTTCTTGTGTTATTATTGTCAATCAAGAGAGAGAGAGAGAGAGAGAGAGAGAGAGAGAGAGAGAGAGAGAGAGAGAGAGAGAGAGAGAGAGAGAGAGAGAGAGAGAGAGAGAGAGAGAGAGAGAGAGAGAGAGAGAGAGAGAGAGAGAGAGAGAGAGAGAGAGAGAGAAAGAAAGACAGACAGACAGACAGGCAGACAGGGAGGAGCTTAAAGCATCGTGTCTGGAAGCTCTCGCTCTGACGTGATCCGCCAAACGATAGTTGGTGTAGGCCTACTGTCATAGCGGCGATGCCGAGTCGACCGATAAGGTTGAGTGTGTTTGCAAACTTTTTATCGCAACTTTCAACGCGCCCGGGAAGCGGCATACTTAAACTGGCTGTGTAGTTTCCAATTAGTTTCCAATAGCAAGTGAATTATAGAGATAGTCTATCTCTTTGTCTGTTTTGTTTTCACAGAGAGACAGAGAGAGACAGAGACAGAGAGAGAGAGACATAGACAGAGAGAGAAATATATAGAGAGAGCGAGAGACAGAGAGAGAGAAATAGAGACAATGACAATGACAATGACAAATGACAATGACAAATCTTTATTTTTCGAGGGTGACAAGAATAAGCATAGATATGCTTTTTTGCATCTGGCCCTCGCCCTAAAGAGGGACTAAACTATTTTACTATAACTATGACTAGGGGAGGAAAAAAAACATTAATGGTAGAACATATAAGTTTATGTACATGAAGCGCATTGTGTAGTTCTAAGCATTGTAGATCATAAGGCAGTGTTCAAAATTGGGTGTAAAGCAATGAAGATAAACGGAAAGTAACCCAACAATACATTAGCTCAGCAAAACATTGTATTACAGAGCCAAATCTTCGTGATTTTGTCACAATAAACCATAATTCCGATAATGAACAACTGTATACAAAGAGAACATACCAATTTTTCATAGAGTTCATTAAATGGAACGAATATTTGGTTCTAAAAGAATCCGTATTGGTGGATTTTCAACGACTAAATCTAACATCTAGAGAGAGAGAGAGAGAGAGAGAGAGAGAGAGAGAGAGAGAGAGAGAGAGAGAGAAAGAAAGAGAGAGAGAGAGAAAGAGAGAGAGAGACAGAGACAGAGATAGAGAGACAGAGACAGAGAAACAGAGAGAGACAGAGAGAAACAGAGAGAGAGGGAGAGAGAGACAAAGGGAGAGAGAGATAGAGAGAGAAAGAGAGAGAGAGAGAAGAGAAGACAAGACAAGACAAGACAAGACAAGACAAGACAAGACACATTCTTTATTAACGAGGGTAATGGCATAAGCAAACAGGTGCTTTTTTACATCCAGCCCTCGCCCATGGGAGGGTTTAATCTAATGATAATACGTTTAAAAAATGTAAGAATATCAATCAAAAATATCAATCAAAGAAGTAATAAAAAACAAACAACCGAACAAACAAACGATTAACAGACTAAACAAAACATACAAACGAACATAACATATTATTGTCAAGGGCATAATAAAAACAGTTTCATGCAAGCAAAAACATCGAGGGAAGAAAAATTCCGTGAACTGAGGAATCAATGGAACAACTACGTTGCAAGTAAAATCAATGTAGCATCGTTACATAAGTCAATGTCTCGACATGCATTTCTCTCTCTCTCGACGGTATACAGAGATAAGAACAGCCTCGCTTTCACCTAGATCCTGCCTAAAAACAATGTTCGGACCTCATGTTCGGACTCGGCGTAATGATTCCGAAAGGACTACTTTTTAGCGGTCAAGTTGTCGTCTGCACACTCGAAAATGAAACGTTTTGCAACAGTATCCGAGGATGAACTTTCCAAGAAGAAACAGAATCTCGTGCCAACCAGTACGCAGAAGGCAACCGCGTCATCGGCAGCAACTTTTCGCGAGTACTTGAACGAAAAGGGAAGAGAGGTAAACTTTGAACAATATGACAAAAACAGTTTGGATGCAACCCTGTCATCCTTCTATCTCGAAGCCCGTACTAAAAAAGGAGAAATGTACAAAAAAACAACACTGGAAGGTATCCGATACGGTTTGAATCGGCACCTAAAAGGCCCTCCCTACAACAGAAAGTTTGACCTGCTCTCCGATCCCGCTTTCTCACAATCTAACGAGTCCTTCAAAATTGCCATGCAAGAGATCAAGGCTGCCGGCAAAGCCTCCATTACCCACCATTCTCCCCTGACCGATTACGATCGCGAGAAATTGTACACAAGTATTCACTTGAACCCCGACACGCCTGTTGGACTCTACAACAAAGTACAGTACGACATCAGGTATTACTTTTGCAGGAGAGGTAACGAAAACATACACACGATGACAAAAGACACGTTTGCTGTCAAAATGGATGCAAACACACGCAGAAAGTATGTATTCCAAAACATCGACGAACTCACCAAGAATCATCGCCAAGATGATGCCGAAGGCTTTTCGGGGTTCATGCCAGAAACTGGAACAATTGGGTGCCCTGTTCAAAGCTTCGAAAGGTACCTTTCCAAACTGCATCCAGACTGCAACAGACTCTGGTGCTATCCGAAGGCCTCGTTTCACACTGACGATGAATGCTGGTACAACAATCAACCCGTTGGCATGAACACATTACAGAAATTTCTTCCTCGACTGAGCTTGAAATGCCAGCTGTCAGAAACGTACACGAATCACAGTATCCGTGCCACTGGAGCCACTGTCCTCCACCAGAATCAACACACCCCCGCAGAAATCATGGCCATCACTGGACACAAATCCGTGTCTTCACTTGCTGTGTACCAGCGCACATCATCCACACAAAAAATGATCATGGGAACTACACTCGCCGAACATGTCGCTGGAACTTCGACTGCTGTCGTCCCTTTCAAACCGAGCGGCTCCAACACACTTCATGTGTCGGCTGATGCACAGAGCGGGCGATCCCATTATCCTAAAGGGGAGGATTTCACAGAAGACGAACTGATCAACATCTTCTCCGACGAAAATGAGTTCAATGACCCCGGAGCAGATCTTGCAACCCTCCTTCCAAGCAACATTCCTTTCACCAACTGCCAGATCAAATCCCTCACCATCAACATTATCAATAAATAAACCCTTGATTGACAAACCTAACCCGCCTCTCAAAATGAAATCGGTCGACCCACGTAGGCCTAAGTCGGAAAGGTCGCTGTGATGTTGGGAGAACTTGCGTATTTTCATTTCATTTATTGTTGTTCATTACCGTTCATTGCCGTTTCAGAATTGTATTCTCTTTCTTCCAGACCATTGCTTTTTTGTTGAAACCCAAGAAAAATTAAATTTATTATAATTTCAAACACGATACAATTGGTCCTACTTTTTCAAGCGTATGTCTGTGACGTCGAATGGAATGCGAGTGATTAGGTTTGTTGATTTTGCTCGGAGACGTGGTCCGTGTTCAAGCAAGTTTCTTTCTTTCTTCTTTGAAAACAAAAACCCTAAGACCAGTGAATGTCGAGATATATATGTTAATTGGATCTGTGATCCAAACATGGCTTTTGGTCAATATCGATGGCAGTTTATTCCACTCGCCCTGCGGGCTCGTGGAATAAACTGCCATCTCGATTGACCAAAAGCCATGTTTGGATCACAGATCCAATTAACGTATATGTCATGAAATTAATTAGGTACATTTATCTACTGAAACGTGTAAAAGGTAAAAATAAGGCATCAGAAATATAAACATGTTCAGGCTAAGTGAGAACGAAATGTGCCATCTATAAGGAATGAGAAATATCTATCTTTAAAAGTCTTGGCATTGACGGAATGTCTGAGACTGCTTGGAAGTGAATTCCAAAGATTAGTCCCCGAAAAGAGTAGGCTGGACTTAAAAAGATCTATACGAGGCCGAGGAGCATACATTTTTGTTGGGTTTCTCAAATTGTGGGAAGTGAATTGAGAAGAAAGAGGTGCAGGCGCTCTTCCAATTATGAGTTTATGCATCAAAACGCCTTGATTGTACATGAGTCTTGATTTAAGAGGAAGGATGTTTAAAAGTTTTAATATAGTCTTCGTTGGAAACCGAGACTTGTCATAAAATAACTTTGATTCCTCTCTTATGTAAACAAAATAAAGGTTTCAGAGTTTTTGCACTCGCGCAATCCCATAATGTTGACGCATAATCAATGATTGATTGAGTGTGAGCGTTAAAGAAAAGTTGCCTGCGAGAGAGAGAAAGAGAAAGAGAGAGAGAGAGAGAGAAATACAGACAGACAGACAGACAGACAGACAGACAGACACACACACACACACAGATACACACATACACACACACACACACACACACACACACACACACACACACACACACACACACACACACACACACACACACATATAGACAGAAAGACCGACCGACAGGGAGAGAGATATCTCACACAAGTTTTGCAGATCACTTTGTCTCAACAACATAAGCCGCAGGACACCATTTTCTATTGCAATACTCTCCTCCCTATCGCGCCTCCCTGGAAGAAAGAACCTGCACTGTTGAATTGTCAAAAAACTAAAAGTCTCCCTCGGCGTTGACACGGAACACGGTAATTGATGGGAACAGAGCTTAAAGAAATGTTTTCACTGCAGCTGCAATTTGCTTTTGACGATTGAAAAAAATATTCTCATTCGCGTGAGAATGACAGGCAGATTGGAAGACCCTTGCGAATGCCCACATAAAAATTCCTCCGTAAACAACGCCTCCCAATAGATCGATTGAGGCTTTAGATGCAGGGCAAGATTTGTTTGCTTTGACAGTTTCAACAGAAGCAGCTCTTTACCTCTGCAGTCGCTACAAGCAATTTAAAGCTCGTGTCATAATCTTCTTCTTCTTCTTCTTCTGCGTTCGTGGGCTGAAACTCCCACGTACACTCGTGTTTTTTTTACGAGTGGAATTTTACGTGTATGACCGTTTTTTAACCCCGCCATTTAGGCAGCCATACGCCGCTTTCGGAGGAAGCATGCTGGGTATTTTCGTGTTTCTATAACCCACCGAACTCTGACATGGATTACACGTTCTTTTTTGTGCGCACTTGGTCTTGTGCTTGCGTGGCATACATGTGTGTCTGTGTGTGTGTGTGTGTGTGTGTGTGTGTGTGTGTTCGGACACCGAGGAGAGTCTGCACACAAAGTTGACTCTGAGAAATAAATCTCTCGCCGAACGTGGGGACGAACTCACGCTGACAGCGGCCAACTGGATACAAATCCAGCGCGCTACCGACTGAGCTACATCCCCGCCCATGTGTCATAATCAATTTTCAAAGCCAATTGTGAATTGAGAAAAATAAGGCTGCTAGAGTAATAAGGCTGATAGTAATAAGGCCGATAGAAGCTGCGAAGAAACTAAAAACTGTGACAAATTCTGTCTTCATTCGTGGGCAGTCTTCTGCTGCAGTTTCAGTTCTGATTACTAGCCATTGCTTTCTATGTCTGTGTTGGAATTTGTTTCGTTACAGGGTGTCAAGATAATGTTAAGATTTAAGGATCTAAAAAATAAGAAGCCCACACACACGGTGTACTTTGTGAGCAAGCCTTGCGTCTTGCTTCTTGTTTTTAAATTTAGTCAAGTTTTGACTACATGTTTTAACATAGAGGGCGAATCGAAACGAGGGTCGTGGCATACATGTGTGTCTGTGTGTGTGTGTGTGTGTGTGTGTGTGTGTGTGTGTGTGTGTGTGTGTGTGTGTGCGTGTGCGTGTGTGTGTGTGTGTGTGTGTGTGTGTGTGTGGAGCGATTCAGAGTAAACTACTGGACCGATCTTTATGAAAATTTTTCATGAGAGTTCCTGGGTATGATATCCCCAGACTTTTTTTTTATGTTTTGGATAAATGTCTTTGATGACGTCATATCCGGCTTTTTGTCAAGTTGAGGCGGCACTGTCACACTCTCATTTTTCAGGAAAATTGATTCAAATTTTGGCCAAACAATCTTCGACGAAGGCCGGACTTCGGTATTGCATTTCAACTTGGTGGCTTAAAAATTAATCAATGACTTTGGTCATTAAAAATCTGAAAATTGTAATTAAAATAATGTTTTTATAAAATGATCCAAAATTACGTTCATCTTATTCTTCATCATTTTCTGATTCCAAAAACTTATAAATATGTTATATTCGGATTAAAAACAAGCTCTGAAAATTAAAAATATAAAAATTATGATTAAAATAAAATTTCCGAAATCGATTTAAAAACAATTTTATCTTATTCCTTTTCGGTTCCTGATTTCAAAAACATATAGATATGATATGTTTGGATTAAAAACACGCTCAGAAAGTTAAAACGAAGAGAGGTACAGAAAAGCGTGCTATGCAACACAGCGCAACCACTACCGCGCAAAACAGGCTCGTCAATTTCACTGCCTTCTACGGACTACGGTCATTGTGAAAAAATGCAGTGCGTTCAGTTTCATTCTGTGAGTTCCACAACTTGACTAAATGTAGTAATTTCGCCTTACGTGACTTGTTTAACTTCATAGAATCCCACATTATGTGTTTCTTATCATTATTATAGTAATATGCTTCTTGTTTTTAGACTTTACAGAAGAAAAAGACCACTTCACATCATATCAGCTAAAAGCCCCATTCTCCTTCACGACTCCTTGTTGACATAGTGTTATTCAAACGAAAAACAGATATAGAGATCTTCTCCATTGCAAGCTGATTCCATATTGGCCTACGTGCGTCACACTGATCATAGTTTGACTTGTACACATAGACATGCAGACAGACAGACAGGCAGACATAATTACAGAACTACAGACAGGCAGACAGACAGACATAATTACAGAACTACAGACAGGCAGACAGACAGACAGACAGACAGACAGACAGACAGGCAGACAGACAGGCAGACATAATTACAGAACTACAGACAGGCAGACAGACAGACAGACAGACAGACAGGCAGACATAATTACAGAACTACAGACAGGCAGACAGACAGACAGACAGACAGACAGACAGGCAGACATAATTACAGAACTACAGACAGACAGACAGACAGACAGACAGATTGACAGAATGACAGACATGATGACGGACAGAGGCAGAGACAGAGACAGAGATCCCGAGACAGAAGAATAAAGCTTGATAGGCCCATTTCTTATTTTTGTGTGCAAAATTCACAACAGAGGGAGAGACAAATCCGCCAGTAAATCAGGCATAAAAATGAAAGAGTACGCAGCCTTAATGCTCACCGCCGACGAGTAATAACAAACAAATCACATTAATCACACATTTAACGTTTATACGGCAAAGAGAGCAAACTTTGCAAAGTTAGCTTCTTCTGATCAGTGGATGAGACAATTCAGAGTTTGTAAGCTCGATCAGAGTTTGGGCAATAAACCCCTGAGGCAACACAAACTTATAAAGTGCTTACATTCTAAAAACAATATCGCCCGGGGGACCTTTTTATTTGATTTTATTTGCACCAGTGGAATGAGTAGCAAGTCTACACAGACACGTACACAGCAATCGTGAAGGACAGGTGCACGAAACACGTGATACAATTATCTTAGGTAGTTTGGAAAACTTGTTGAAACTGACATCGTCAAGGAAAATTTTTAGGTAGTTTGGAAAACTTGTTGAAACTGACATCGTCAAGGAAAAATCTTAGGTAGTTTGCAAAATTTATTGAAAGTTAAGGAATGTCGACATTTTGGAGCCTACCCCCACACACACAAAAAAATTAAACAAAATTGTGGTACGATTAAGTTAGTTATACTGCCATATAAAGAAAAGTTTCAGGAAGTTTCGTGCAGTGTTCGCATCTCCACAAAACAAGTTGCGCTTGTTTTCATTGTCAAATAAATGAAGTTGGTAAAAGCATCTGCTCTCAAGTTCGAGACTATTGGTATAGAGACGTCACTTCCAGTGCCTGCATGGTCTCGTCTGTCCAACCATTTGTTAGAATAGCGGACAATGAGAAAAGTTGCGCGTGCTGAAGTTCTCATGTGTGAAGCAAGTCTGTCCACACACTTACAGAGAAAGCCTCACAACACTGCATACAAACAACAGTGCAAAGCTGCACTTAGGTTGATTACTTTCACTGTCAGCTATCCATATCATTATATTTGACTACAGACGCCTCGACAATACAGAAATATGCGCTAGACAACTCGCCCTTCCGTCCCCCACCCTCCTCCCCTTCCACCCTTTTCCCGAGTTTTTCGGAAACACCAACCATTGACAAATTCCGAACTCAGTGACCCGACGGTCATTGTACGAGGAACGAGAAAGTTGAAAGCAGGAATGAGAGCTGAGAAATATGGAAATCAGGCTGGGGGGGGGGGGGGGGGGGGGGGGAGGGGTAGAGGGGTAGTTGGGCACAGACTGAGTTTTAGGTTTGAACAAATATTTTGTTAACTTTTTTCTCTCTACAACTTGGCAATTGGGAAATCCGTGTTTTGTCTGTAAAATACAAACAAATCCTGGTTTCCTGAGTTGGAACTTTAATTCATGTGAAGGTAATGATATAACCGTTGGAAGAACAGTCCCTCTCATCATTGAGAGTATTTATACAGACACACAGACTCCTCGCAAAGATTAAAACAATCCTGCATTTCCCACAAGTAACCACTCAACTTTCTGAGACGTTAAATGGGTTGATTTTGTTGTGAGTGTTATGTTTGATACATGCAACTCCTGGTTTCATCTGTAGAAATGAACCGTGTGCAATAAATACGACAATGGCTTTAACATCGTTTGTTTGTACTATGGTTTTTTTTCTTTCTTTATTCTTTCCTTCTGAGTTTCTTTCTTTCTGTTTTCTCTTTTCATATTTAGTCAAGTTTTGACTAAATATTTTAACATCGAGGGGGAATCGAAACGAGGGTCGTGGTAATAATAATAATAATAAGAACATTTATATAGCGCTAAATCAAAAACTTTCGTTAAAAAGGCTTGCTCTAAGCGCTTGACATCTAAACTAAAACGTCATTCACACTCTTTACAATGATGTACAAGAACTTCATGTCACACTCTTTCATTCACACAGTTGTTATTCTGTACAAAACAATAAGTTAGTCTAACATTTAGAATGTTCATAAGATGAAAACAAGAGAAAACCAGACTGATTAAAAACAACTGCTTAGTGCTAACAAAGCATGAATCCTAATGATAACGTAATACATGTTTAACTGTTAAGACCATAAAAAACCTATATGCTAAAATAACTTCGAACTTTTAAGAACTTCTTATAAGATACACAGCACATCTAGATAAACACCAGAATGATAAAACAAAAGGCAACTCGTTAAAACTATTAAATGCATCAATGTCTAAAACACGAAAGACTCAAATATAGGATACACAATTCTCTAGAATTGTTTATTAAAACTGAAACCGACCTGCTCAAAGTAAACCATACCCACCCCCTCCCTACCCACCCCCAACCCTCCTCCTACACTAAATACTAATTATTTCTACTCTTAACTTCCCAACTACACGTTATCCACAAGTATGTGTGTGTGTATGTGTGTGTGTATGTGTGTGTGTGTGTGCGTGCGTGCGTGTAGAGCGATTCAGACCAAACTACTGGACCGATCTTTATGAAATTTGACATGAGAGTTTCTGGGATTGATATCCCCATACATTTTTTTCATTTTTTTGATAAATGTCTTTGATGACGTCATATCCGGCTTTTCGTGAAAGTTGAGGCAGCACTGTCACGCCCTCATTTTTCAACCAAATTGGTTGAAATTTTGGTCAAGTAATTTTCGACGAAGCCCGGACTTCGGTATTGCATTTCAGCTTGGTGGCTTAAAAATTAATTAATGACTTTGGTCATTAAAAATCTGAAAATTGTAAAAAAAATATTTCTTTTATAAAACGATCCAAATTTACGTTTATCTTATTCTCCATCATTTGCTGATTCCAAAAACATATAAATATGTTATATTCGGATTAAAAACAAGCTCTCAAAATTAAATATATAAAATTTATTATCAAAATTAAATTGTCGAAATCAATTTAAAAACACTTTCATCTTATTCCTTGTCGGTTCCTGATTCCAAAAACATATAGATATGATATGTTTGGATTAAAAACACGCTCAGAAAGTTAAAACGAAGAGAGGTACAGAAAAGCGTGCTATCCTTCTTAGCGCAACTACTACCCCGCTCTTCTTGTCAATTTCACTGCCTTTGCCATGAGCGGTGGACTGACGATGCTACGAGTATACGGTCTTGCTGAAAAATGGCATTGCGTTCAGTTTCATTCTGTGAGTTCGACAGCTACTTGACTAAATATTGTATTTTCGCCTTACGCGACTTGTTTGTTTGTTACATTTAGTCAAGTTTTGACTAAATGTTTTAACGTTGAGGGGGGAATCGAGACGAGGGTCGTGGTGTATGTGCGTGTGTGCGACTGTGTGTCTGTGTGTGTGTGTGTGTGTGTGTGTGTGTGTGTGTGTAGAGCGATTCAGACTAAACTACTGGACCGATCTTTATGAAATTTGACATGAGAGTTCCTGGGTATGAAATCCCCGAATGTTTTTTTCTTTTTTTGGATAAATGTCTTTGATGACGTCATATCCGGCTTTTCGTGAAAGTTGAGGCGGCACTGTCACGCCCTCATTTTTCAACCAAATTGGTTGAAATTTTGGTCAAGTAATCTTCGACGAAGCCCGGACTTCGGTATTGCATTTCAGCGTGGTGGCTTAAAAATTAATTAATGACTTTGGTCATTAAAAATCTGAAAATTGTAAAAAAAATATTTCTTTTATAAAACGATCCAAATTTACGTTTATCTTATTCTCCATCATTTTCTGATTCCAAAAACATATAAATATGTTATATTTGGATTAAAAACAAGCTCTGAAAATTAAATATATAAAAATTGTTATCAAAATTAAATTGTCGAAATCAATTTAAAAACACTTTCATCTTATTCCTTGTCGGTTCCTGATTCCAAAAACATATAGATATGATATGTTTGGATTAAAAACACGCTCAGAAAGTTAAAACAAAGAGAGGTACAGAAAAGCGTGCTATCCTTCTTAGCGCAACTACTACCCCGCTCTTCTTGTCAATTTCACTGCCTTTGCCATGAGCGGTGGACTGACGATGCTACGACCGGCACGGTTGGCCTAGTGGTAAGGCGTCCGCCCCGTGATCGGGAGGTCGTGGGTTCGAACCCCGGCCGGGTTATACCTAAGACTTTAAAATTGGCAATCTAGTGGCTGCTCCGCCTGGCGTCCGGCATTATGGGGTTAGTGCTAGGACTGGTTGGTCCGGTGTCAGAATAATGTGACTGGGTGAGACATGAAGCCTGTGCTGCGACTTCTGTCTTGTGTGTGGCGCACGTTAAATGTCAAAGCAGCACCGCCCTGATATGGCCCTTCGTGGTCGGCTGGGCGTTAAGCAAACAAACAAACAAACAAATGACGATGCTACGAGTATACGGTCTTGTTGAAAAATGGCATTGCGTTCAGTTTCATTCTGTGAGTTCGACAGCTACTTGACTAAATGTTGTATTTTCGCCTTACACGACTTGTTTCTTTTCTTTTTCTTTTTTTCTCTCTTCCCTTTTCTCATGACTTCTCTTTTTTACATTTAGTCAAGTTTTGACTAAATGTTTTAACGTAGAGGGGGAATCGAGATGAGGGTCGTGGTGTATGTGTGTGTGTGTGTGTGTGTATGGGTGTGTGTGTGTGTGTGTGTGTGTGTGTGTGTGTGTGTGTGTGTGTGTGTGAGTGTATGTGTGTGTGTGTGTGTGTGTGTGTGTGTGTGTGTGTGCGTGTTTGTGTGTTTTTGTGTAGAGCGATTCAGAGAAAACTGCTGGACCGATCTTCATAAAACTTGACATGAGAGATCCTGAGTATGGCATCCCTAGACATTTTTTTTTCATTTTATGGAAATAATGTATTTGGTGACATCATATCCGGCTTTTCGTGAAAGTTGAGGCGGCACTGTCACGCTCTCATTTTTTAACAAAATTGGTTGAAATTTTGGTCAAGTAATCTTCGATGAAGCCCGGACTTTGGTATTGCATTTCAGTTTGGAGGCTTGAAATTAATGAGTTTGCTCATTAAAGTTGTTATGAGATTCAAGTTTTCGCAAATCGATTTGAAATTGATTGCATCGTTTTCTTCATCAAATTCTGAATCTAAAAAAATATAAATATGTTATGTTTACTCTTAAAATGTGATCACAATTAACAAAAATAGGTTAATTAGTACTACGATTATAATTTATCAAATCGATCTAAAAATGATTTCTTCATATTCTTTATCATTTCCTGACTCCAAAAACATATAGATATAATATGTCGTATTCAAAACAAGCTCAGAAAGTTAACAAGAATACAGAACAAGTCGCGTAAGGCGAAAATACAACATTTAGTCAAGCTCAGTCGAACTCACAGAATGAAACTGAACGTAAAGCATTTTTTCCGCAAGACCGTACACTCGTAGCATCGTCTGTCCACCGCTCGTGGCAAAGGCAGTGACATTAACAATACAGAAAAGCGCGGTAGCGGTTGCGCTGAGGAGGATAGCACGCTTTTCTATATCTCTACTCTTTTTAACTCTCTGAACGTGTTTTTAATCCAAACATATCATATCTATATGTTTTTGGAATCAGGAACCGACAAGGAATAAGATGAAATTGTTTTTAAATCGATTTCGGAAATTTAATTTTAATCATAATTTTTATATTTGTAATTTTCAGAGCTTGTTTTTAATCCGAATATAACATAATTATATGTTTTTGGAATCAGAAAATAATGAAGAATACGATAAACGTACTTTTGGATCGTTTTATAAAAAATAATTTTAATTACAATTTTTTGATTTTTAATGACCAAAGTCATAAATTAAATTTTAAGCCTCCAAGCTGAAATCCAATACCAAAGTCCGGCCTTTGTCGAAGATTGCTTTGCCAAAATTTCAATCAATTTTATTGAAAAATGAGGGTGTGACAGTGCCGCCTAAACTTTTTCAAAATGCCGGATATGACGTCATCAAAGATATTTATCGAAAAAAGAAAAAAAGGCTGGGGATATCATACCCAGGAACTCTCATGAAAAATTTCATACAGATCGGTCCAGTAGTTTACTCTGAATCGCTCTACACACACACACACACACACACACACACACATACACCACGACCCTCGTCTCGATTCCCCCCTCTATGTTAAGAGCGCTTTCCTGCTTAGCACAATACGCTACCGCGCTATTCTGGCTTGTCAATTTCACTTCGTTTTGCACGTGAAAAGTTAGCGATTTCTTTCTCGCGGGAATTGACGAAGCTGTATACTCTTGATGAAAAAATGCAGTGCGTTCAGTTTCATTCCGTGAGTTCGATAGCTTGACTAAATGTAGTAATTTCGCCTTACGCGACTTGTTTTTTTCGTTTCTTTTTTGTGCTTTCTTTCTTTCTTTCTTTCTTTTTTTCTTTCTTTCTTTCTTTCTTTCGATCTTACTTTTTTAAGCAAGTCCGAAGTTGCTTCTGTTTTCTCATCATTGTTGACCTAATTTCACCCTAAGTTATTTTTTTTCTGCTGCTGACAACTTTCTATTGACATCGTCTTGCGCTGTTGTATAAACAGGCACAGGTTCTAACACTATCCCAGTACGAGTATACCATCTTGTTTTTGGTCTTACCCAGGAAATTCTTTTTGACAGGCACGCATCGCTCCGTGTACCCGGCTATGGCAGCAAGTCATTCTAAATGAGGGGTGAGGAGAGTTAGGAGATCCTCGCCCCCGCCACAATACATGTAGCAATTAGTCAGTAAGGTTTTGTGATAGGCAGCTGCGTTGAAGACGAAGGAACGTCTTTGCTTGACAACAAGAAGTGAAATACCGGTGGACCTTGGCTGATAGCGCGGCCTATATCTGGTTTGTTTGTTTGTTTGTTTGCTTAACGCCCAGCCGACCACGAAGGGCCATATCAGGGCGGTGCTGCTTTGACATATAACGTGCGCCACACACAAGACAGAAGTCGCAGCACAGGCTTCATGTCTCACCCAGTCACATTATTCTGACACCGGACCAACCAGTCCTACCACTAACCCCATAATGCCAGACGCCAGGCGGAGCAGCCACTAGATTGCCAATTTTAAAGTATTAGGTATGACCCGGCCGGGGTTCGAACCCACGACCTCCCGATTACGGGGCGGACGCCTTACCACTAGGCCAACCGTGCCGGTCCTATATCTGGTGCCGTCTGGGATGTTAGAAGCACCTTGAGGTCTAGAGTCTGTTGCGCAAAATTGTACACGCAAACACGCACATACGGCGCTGACTCGAAACGACCAGACACAGTAAATGTACCAACTTGGTTATACCGGACAGTATCACGACATATGTGCAATGGTATGTTTAGGGTTAGTTAGTTAGTTAGTTAGTTGTTGCTTTTTGGGTCCAGCGGACCATATAGGCCAAATCAGGACCCCATTTTGAATTCTTTAGTATTGGATCCTTTATGGGTTTAGTTTAGCAAATTAAAAAAAAACATCCCAAAACCCAAAACCCAAAGCAAATGTTTGAGACAGGAGAGATTAACAATTAAGGAAAATAGAGGGGGGAAACAACATTAATAAAAAGAGAAGAGAACCAATCTCTGAGAGGAGCAAATCTACTCATGCAACAACTCGGCTGATCGAGGAATAGATAAATAAATAAATAGATAAATAATAACGAATCCGTATCTAACAATAACAGCAAACAATAAAGAACATTTCAAAAAATCTCTTGTACTGGTTTTATTTTACAAAGACCACCAACCTCTAAGGACTAATATACACACACTACAAGTCAACGTTGGTTTGGGCCAAGAAAAATTCATTAAGTTGGAAGCCCCGGGCTTTTAATAGCGAGGCGGCAAATCAGTGTAAAGAGATGCATAGGGCTGGTGGGTGTAGGTGGATCACGGAGCAAGGGCAAAATATCAACAGGCGGGGGAGGAGAAGCGATGGGTGGAAGTATTGCCATGGGAGTCTATGCCTTTTGAAGAGGGATGCGGGAGGAGGAGGAGGAAGACGACAATGTGTGAGATATAGGGGGGAAGAGAGAGACAATGACAATGACAATTCTTTATTTAACGAGGGTAGTAGATTAAGCAGTGGTCTGCTTTTTTACATCCAGCCCTCGCCCTAAAGAGGGACTAACTACAAAAATGAAATAGAAATACAAGATAAAAAATAGAAAATAGAAGAACTAAAATTTTACATTTTAACAGATAACTAAAGTAAACACACATTATACATATTGTAATGGATGGCCCTATTAGTATTATCCAGAAACTTTAACCTGAACATTAGTGGATCTAACCTTTGCACTGAGAAACATGTGATACAGATCTAAAAGTGTTCTTCATTGACACAAGTGAAAGACTGGGAGACTTGTGGACAAATGTTATGATATTAACTGTGTTAAGATGTACTCACCAGAAAACCACTGCACAGTTCGTAGCAGGAAACTTTCGCTGACTAGTTTATGTAGTTTTTATTCGGAATCGTGTGCGTATCGATCGCATTCTTAAGAAACGAACACAATGGAACATGGTCTTCTCTTCGATGACGCCATTTTAGATGACGTGTTGTTCGAGATCTCATCGAAGAAGAACGATGAGAGAATGTTATGTTATGAAATGTGCATGTGAATATTACTGCATGCATTTTAGAATTAATTCATTATTGATAAGATAATGATTGAGTGAAAGGAAACAGAGATTTGGTTTAGTTAGATAAATTGTTTGTATGTTGTTAGAGGTTACCCAGAGAAACGTAAACAAACACTTTTTGGTCGCTTTGACTTGAGAAGGTGTTATACGAGATCTCATCGATGAGAGAATATTATGTAATGAAATGTGCATGTAAATATGGTTATGCATTTTAGAATTGATTCATTATTGATAGGATAATGATTGAGTGAAAGTAAAATGGAGATTTAGTTCGGTAGGATAGGTTGTTTGAGCATTGTTAGAAATTACCTAGAGAAACGTAAACAAACATCCTCGATCGCCTTGACTCTAAGACGATCGAGAGTGTCGGTTCGTTGCTAAAGGTACGAAACAAGAAGAAAGGAAGGAGAGACAAGGTATGTTGTTTATGTTGTTAGGACATGTATTGGGGTAACGTAGACAGACAGGGGAGATCGTTACGGACGATCGAAACGTTAGCGGTAGCTAGAGGTAACAGGTAAACAAACAAGGAAGGAGATAAATAGAGAAGGGAAAGGAGAAATCGGGGTTGTTCTAGTCGGGTTCTAAAGGATGCTGTTCTATTCAGGTTGCTTAGGATTGTTGTTTTAGTGTACTTCTCCGAGACGGGAGAAAGGTTGTTCGCTTGGCTTAGCTTGGCTGATATGTTCTAGCGATTTGGGTTCTTTTGGGCTGAACGATGTGGTTCGAGTAGGCTTCTTCGAGACTGGACTAGGAAGGGATAGCAGTCTACAAGAAGAAAGTGGGGCTATCCGACAGGAGAAATCGGGGCGGCTTCTTCGAGACTGGACTAGGAAGGGATAGCAGTCTACAGGAAGAAAGTGGGGCTATCCGACAGGAGAAATCGGGGCAGCTTCTTCGAGACTGGACTAGGAAGGGATAGCAGTCTACAGGAAGAAAGTGGGGCTATCCGACAGGAGAAATCGGGGCAGCTTCTTCGAGACTGGACTAGGAAGGATATAATATTGAGTTGAGAATATTAGGTTCTAAGCTACATGAAGAGATCGCAGTCTACAGTAAAGAAGATAGTCCAGAACAAGGTCATCATATGTCATGCCTATTTTTATATGTGAATGAACGATGCACTGATATATTGAAGTTCGATACGAATTTGTTCAGATGAATAAATCTGAACATTGAAACCTGGAACAATTTGTGTTTGCTTTATTCTTCATTAACATTCACACACACAACAATCAACAACCAGAGCCAACAACAGCTCGCGCGCCCATCCCGTTACAATGGTGTCAGAAGTGTGGGATTTGTGATTCTTTTGTGAAAGACACATTTCTTGGAAATAACCCGGCCTGCAGTGGATTCATGGATTAAAGTGTGTGTGTGAAAAAAAAAAAAAAAAAAAATGGAAATAACCCTGCTGATTCACGGATTATTATCTTCATGTGCTGATTCACGGATTATTATCTTCATGTGATTATTCACGGATTATTATCTTCATGTGCTGATTCACGGATTATTATCTTCATGTGATTATTCACGGATTAAAATCTTCATGTGATTGTGACAACGTACAACAAGAGAGAAAGAAGAGGAACTGAAGAAACTAGACAACGTACAACAAGAAGAAAGAAGAGGAACTGAAGAAACTAGACAACGTACAACAAGAAGAAAGAAGAGGAACTGAAGAAACTAGACAACGTACAACAAGAGAGAAAGAAGAGGAACTGAAAAAATTAGAAGAAGCATAGTAGCCTGGAGGTGATTTTTATAAACTTTATTGACTTTTGATACATGTTTTATACAGAGCTGTAGCGGATATCGTGGAAGAAGAGGATTTTACAAGAAGGAGATGTCTTTTGACTTTTATACCAGATGAGGAATGACTTTTCTTTAAAAGTGACTTTTTACGGAGATTCTGCTTGGATTGGACTTGATTGATTTCTGCAAAAGAAGAAAAGAAAGTATTAACAATGATGAATCCTGAACAATTTTATGAACAGTATCTACGTGATGAAGAAACTGAGGGAACAGAATTTCCGATGGGAGGAAATAGTCATAATTCTACTGGAGGTGTTCAAGAACTAACAGTAACAGACAAGACATACAAAGGATCAAGTAGAAGAGGTCTACAAATGAAACCACAACTTTTCGATGGGAGTGATGACTTTGAGACATACTTAGATCAGTTTGAATGTATTGCTGATTTAGGTGGTTGGACACTGAGAGAAAGAACACTCACTCTTGGAGCCTGTTTGAAAGGACAAGCTAGAAGATTCTACGCTGGACTAGCACCTCATGAGAAAAGAGAATATGCCAGTCTTATATTTCAACTGCGACAGAGATTCGGCACAGCATCCAGACATGGGGTGTACTGGACCACACAGTTTGAAAACAGAAAAAGACTACCAAATGAAGGATTGGCAGACTTTTCTGATGAACTTCTGCTACTTGCACAAAGGGCATATCCAAATGTTGGGTCATCAACTCAACATCAACTTGCACTACAGCAATGGTATAAAAATATGAGTCCAGACATAAAATGGCGATGTTTGGAGAGAAACTGTCAAACCATTCGTGAAGCTGAAGAGGTGGCTGACATGTATGAAGCTATCATGGTACCACAGAAAAAGAAAATCTTCATGGTCAACGGAGAAGAATCAACGATGATAAATTCTTCACCGGAGACAACTGATCGAAATCGTCAACAACAAAAGGGAGACAGACGGTGCTGGACATGTAATGAGACTACACATTTGTCCAGAAACTGCAGACAGAGAACACAGTTTTGCACATGTTGTAAACGCTCTGACCACAGTTTGAAAGACTGTAATTTGTACAGGAAGTGCAAAGAACAGGAACAATTTGAAACTCGACCAACCCACAACGGACGTTCTCAACAGAGAAGAGAGGGAAACGAGAACCGCCGATTTTAAAGGGTCGAGAATCGGTAAATCGACGAAGACCCAACATGAAGAAAGAAGAAATTACGAAACAAGAAAACAGGGAAGATAGTCAACGCTACGTGAAGAAAGAAGAAATTACGAAACAGGAAAACAGAGAGGATACTCAACCGAGTCAACGCAACATGAAGAAAGAAGAAACTACGAAACAGGAAAACAGAGAGAAAGAAGATAAAACACAAGAAGATGTTCCACATCGTGCTGGGTTGAAACATTCCAATGCAGATGCTTTGAGCAGAAAACCCTGTACATCATACTTGAGACAACAACAAAGAGATCAAGAAACAATGAAAGAAGAAAACTTTGTTGCATGTACTTTGATACAACAGAGAACCAAGAATGATGAACTAAGACCTACAGCAGTTCAATTCTCTTTCTCTGATATCCTCAGTTCTGCAAGCAAGCAAGTTAAGCAAGAAAACCCCAACATAGCTATGATTGTGGAAGATGAACAGAAACCGTCATGCAGTAAAACTCTAGACTCATCATCAAGCACAGAAAAACCTGATTTTGAAGTCAGATTTCATCCATTATCTTTGGACGGATGGAATGCAGAAGAACTTAGCCAAGCTCAACTTGAAGATCAAGATATTGAACCACTTCTATCTGCGAAGATGAAATCAAAGGAGCGACCAAAATGGGCAGAGCTCTCTACAAAACGTTCTCAGGCAAAAACACTTTGGGCTCAGTGGGACAGACTATGTATAGTAGATGGTATTCTCTGCAGAAAGCGTCTTGAGAATGATAAAGATACAGGACTACAAATGATCGTACCTGAGTCAAAGCAAGAAGATGTTATGAAGAATCATCACGACGTTCCCACCGCTGGTCATCTTGGATCTGAAAAGACAGGAGAGAGAATAAAACAGTCATATTATTGGCCAACCATGGATGATTGTATCAAACGCTACTGTGTCCAATGTGACAAGTGTGCTGCTAGAAAATCTCATCAAAAACGTGTTCCACTTGGACATTGTGGAGTTGGTGAACCTCTGGAACGAGTGAATCTAGACATATGTGGACCTTTTCCCAAAACAGTGATGGGAAACACACATATTTTGGTCATCACAGATCAATTCACACGATGGACAGAAGCAATACCAATTCCAAATCAAGAAGCAAAGACAGTAGCACAAGCCTTCATTACTCATTTCGCAAGCAGATTTGGGTATCCACTAACACTATACACTGATCAGGGCACAAACTTTGAATCAGTGTTATTCAAGGAAATGTGTAATCTAGTGGGGATAAACAAGACCAGATCTACAAGCATGCGGCCTCAAGCAAATGGAATTGTAGAACGATTCAACAGAACACTGGCTGCTATGTTAACAGCGTACTGCGAAAACAACCAGAAAAGCTGGGATATCTACTTACCTCTGCTGGCCTCAGCATACAGATCGTCGGTTCACTGCAGTACAGGTATAACTCCAAATCGAATGATGCTGGGACGTGAGGCGAGACTACCGATGTCACTGGTGTTTGGACGACCCGGAGCTGAAGAAGAAGATGTTTCCCCAGATGTCTACACTGCAAACCTGGAACAGACATTTCAAAAAGTACATGAACATGCGCGGAAACATTTAAAGAAAAGTGCAGTGCATCAAGAGAAGTATTACAACATGAAAACCAGAAAACGTGAACTGAGTGTAGGACAATTAGTCTGGTTGTTCAACCCTGTCAGGAAGATAGGTGTGTGTACTAAAATGACGTCAAAATGGAAAGGACCGTATATCATCACCAACAAGATTGATGATTTGACATACCTTATTAAAACTAGACCCAAGAAAGATTCAAAGGCGTATCACATTGACAGACTGTTACCTTATAAAGGAAAGAATGTGCCGACGTGGATGAAGAAGTGGAGATTGAACTGTTCGTAACTTCGCCTTGTTTTTCTGGAACATAACGATGACATTGTGCAAAAGATAGTCATTCATAAACAGTATTTTCATATATGTCTTTCGTAGGGATTGTGTTAGTTAGTATGATGGAGCGTAACTCAAGGTAAATTGAGGCTGGTTTCGAGACATATATGACTAAGTGCCAAAAGGTGCGCACGAAAAGCGGACAAAGGGGCTAAAAAATAAAAGTTGACAAACACGACTGATATTGTGATTTTTGTTAAGACAACAGATGCTGGAACCCAATTACGAAAAGAAAAGATAAATTTACCCAAATGATTTTACAAATAACGATAATTTTGTTCGTTATATCATTCAAAACGGCACTGAGTCATAGCATTAAGGTTATCTCGCACGTTTTTAAAGCTAGGGCTTTGAAACTTGGCACACAACCAAAGTATAATGACCTCCAGGTATGGTGCACATCACACTAAACAACATTGAATTTCAAGGTCACAGCGAGGTTAAATTTCCTTTGCAAACTGGAAAATTGTCGTTGTCACGTCTTACATGTTTTAATACTAGATCAGTTAGACTTTACATACTTCACATACTTTCAGCATTTTTATAAAACCTCATTAAAAGTGACCTGCTTGTTAATCTTTGTCAAAGTTCAAGGTCACAGCGGGGTCACATCTGGTCCAAATGTGGAATATTTTCAATTTATTCAGCGCGTTTATAGCACGAGCTTTGAAAATACACACAGTTCTAGTGTATAATGTTCACACACGATTAAAGTCTGGTTGAAAAAGTCAAGGTCACAGCAGGGTCGCGTTGAGGTCAAACATATACATTTTTCAATGAGGTTTTCTCATATGTTTTTGAAGCTAGGGCCTTGAAACTTGGCACACTACGCAAGTTAAATTAAACCTCATCAAATTCCAAGGTCACAGTAAGGTTAAAGATCCTTTAAGGATATTTTCTAAAAAAGGTGACCGCCTGGTTAATGTTTGTCAAATTTCAAGGTCACAGCAGTGCCATCTGGCTTAAACTTTGAAAAATTGTCAATTTCTTCAACTAGTTTTATAGTGTTTGAAGTCATTCACACATGATGAAAGTCTGGTTGATAAAATCAAACGTCAAGGTCGCAGCGGGGTCGCATTGAAGTCAGACACATACAATTGTCATTTTCACGAACGCCTTTTAAGCAACACCTTTGAAACTTCACACATTCCAAAGTTTTGATGTTGTTTGGTTATAATCAAAGTGTGGTCAATTTCCATGATTGAGAGCATTCAGAGGGGTCAAGTTGAGGTCACACAAAAGAGATTAAATTGTCGACACAACAGATGAGACTGGCTACCACTGTTTATTTTAATACACTTTTATGCAAATTTTAAATTGTGTTCAACCATATACACCAAACTCACCCAAACTCCTGAAACATCCAAGAAAAGGAAAAATGTGTCCAAGCAAGGAAAAACGCCATTTCTTCAAAGGCTGGAATAACTACAGAGGCAGCCGCGTCATTACACACAATGCAATTACGTCATACATCATACATTTCTATGAGTCATGTTGAATGGAATGGTGGCATGTGCCTCTATTCTAGCTAACAACAAAGCTGAAAAAATGAATATTATCTGTTTGTTTTGTTTGTTTTACCCGTACGAGACCTTTCTGTGACCTTGACATGTGACAAGGATCTACCTTAACTTCTTTAAGTCGGAGTTGAGAGTTGTGTGATGTTTGAAGGCTCTCCCTTTAAAAAAAACTGAGATAATGATGCATTTTCGTGTTTTTGATTTGCCCATGTGACCTTGAGATTCGACAAAGGTCAACAAGACTTTAACCGTGTATGGGGGCTATTAAGCCCAAAAATGTGAACTTTCAAGGTTCTTGCTTTGAAAAACTCTGAGAAAAAGGTTATGTTTTTTTTTTTACCCACACGAGACCCTGCTATGACCTTCACATTTCTCAAGGATCAACCTTGAATTCTCCATGTTGAACAATCATTAAGCAAAAGCGTTGTTTGAAGTTTGAAGGTTCTAGCTTCAAAAATCTCTGAAAAAATATGTTTCATCCGTTTTCTGAACCACATGTGACCCAGCCGTGACCTTGAAATCTGACAAGGGTCAACAAGACTTTTACCATGCATGGGGGCGATTAAACCCCAAATGTGTGTGAAGTTTCAAGGTTTCAACTTAAAAAACGTCTGAGAAAAATATACATTTTCCTTTTTGGACAATGTGTTGCACGCAAGACAACACGACAAACGCTCGTGTTATCATTCTTTTACTTTAAGGTCGACTTGCGTGCCCGCTCTTTCGCTAATCTCAATTAAAATTCATCTTAGAAGTTCGGTTTTATTACGCTTTTAATTAAGAAGATTAAACTAAGACAACAAATAGTTAGTTTTACCCATTAAACTCGATAAGGTAGTGACATTTTATGTTGAACGCAAGAAGGTGTCGCACGCAAGATCTGAAAAAATGTTGACGACATAATTTCAACACTTGATAGCGCAATCGTGGTTCGTGATTTCTTCACAAATTTTGAACACAGAATGTGTCACGTGGTTCCGTAAATGAAGTAGATCTTTGTACATGTAAATTTTGTTTTTAAAAGAAAATAACCGTTAATTACCGAACATTTTGTCGCACGCAAGATATGACGAAATTTTCAAATCGTTTTCAAAAATGCTGTTCAAAAGTTCTGCAGTCTTTGCTGGATTACTTGAAAGACAGCAGTTTGATACACCGTTATCGCTTGACGTGTCGACATCAATTCCAGAGTTTTTGAAAAAGAAATTTAGTAAATATCTGCGATTGAAAAATGTATGCCGTGATGACGAATCATCTTGCGTGCGACACCTTAAAATTCGGTTATCGAAAAAAAAAAATTCTCTCGAGATTTAGATTTGACGTTTGGTCTCGTCTGTAAAGCGATGTTTCAGGCATTCAATCAAACTAAATGCAATTCATTTGTGCTTCTTGTTATTTTTCTGTGGCATATTCAAAACACGAGGTATCACGATGTCCTTTTTCAGATGGCCGGTTTTGGCGTTATTTTTGACTTTAAACAAAGATAACTTCAAAACCGTTCAAGTCAGACACACGAAATTATGTCCACTATCTCTTCGCACATTCATCCACACACACACCAATTTTCAGCAGACACACGTTTTTAGAAACATTTTTATTGTAAAACAAAGTCGTCTTCTGTTCTGTGAGCACCTTTTGGCACTTAGTCATATATCTTCCTGTGTGACAATAATGTGAGGCACTAGGCCAAGATAATTATTCAAACTGGACAGGTAGAGTTCTCAAGGAGTCGAGTTATTGTTAGGCGATGTGAAATTGGTAAAGCACGAAGGTACTGTAGCACGCTTTTTCAATCCTAACAATGTTACTCGGTCTCGGTTAGTTTTAGAAGATAAGTGGGTAATACAAGATGTATTGTAGTATGGACGGTTGACAAATATGAAAACATGGACTATGAATAACTTAATTAGCGCAATACGATATTAATGTGTTACAGATGGAACCAGTACCGGTATATGAAACCATAAGTGATGTTTCAATCAACGAGGGGGGTCAGGGGAAGGAGAAAGAGAAAACAGACTTGCCTTCTGCAGCAAAACTATACCCAGTCACAGTGTATCTGCCCTACGATGAAGCTATGGCGATTGCACAGGTGCAAGTGACAAACACTTTTGCATCTTCTGTGATCAAACGGAAGGATGGAAGAACCACCATCAAACTAAACTACAAAAAGATCAAATAGGACAGAAGTGATTCACTCAAGTTTTAATTTCAAATTTCAATTTCTATGTTCTAGTTCTGGTACTGGTAGTTAAAGTTACAGAAGAATATGTTTTAAAATATATAGATTATGCGGAGCATAATGTTAGAAAGCGGGGGTGCATGTAATGGATGGCCCTATTAGTATTATCCAGAAACTTTAACCTGAACATTAGTGGATCTAACCTTTGCACTGAGAAACATGTGATACAGATCTAAAAGTGTTCTTCATTGACACAAGTGAAAGACTGGGAGACTTGTGGACAAATGTTATGATATTAACTGTGTTAAGATGTACTCACCAGAAAACCACTGCACAGTTCGTAGCAGGAAACTTTCGCTGACTAGTTTATGTAGTTTTTATTCGGAATCGTGTGCGTATCGATCGCATTCTTAAGAAACGAACACAATGGAACATGGTCTTCTCTTCGATGACGCCATTTTAGATGACGTGTTGTTCGAGATCTCATCGAAGAAGAACGATGAGAGAATGTTATGTTATGAAATGTGCATGTGAATATTACTGCATGCATTTTAGAATTAATTCATTATTGATAAGATAATGATTGAGTGAAAGGAAACAGAGATTTGGTTTAGTTAGATAAATTGTTTGTATGTTGTTAGAGGTTACCCAGAGAAACGTAAACAAACACTTTTTGGTCGCTTTGACTTGAGAAGGTGTTATACGAGATCTCATCGATGAGAGAATATTATGTAATGAAATGTGCATGTAAATATGGTTATGCATTTTAGAATTGATTCATTATTGATAGGATAATGATTGAGTGAAAGTAAAATGGAGATTTAGTTCGGTAGGATAGGTTGTTTGAGCATTGTTAGAAATTACCTAGAGAAACGTAAACAAACATCCTCGATCGCCTTGACTCTAAGACGATCGAGAGTGTCGGTTCGTTGCTAAAGGTACGAAACAAGAAGAAAGGAAGGAGAGACAAGGTATGTTGTTTATGTTGTTAGGACATGTATTGGGGTAACGTAGACAGACAGGGGAGATCGTTACGGACGATCGAAACGTTAGCGGTAGCTAGAGGTAACAGGTAAACAAACAAGGAAGGAGATAAATAGAGAAGGGAAAGGAGAAATCGGGGTTGTTCTAGTCGGGTTCTAAAGGATGCTGTTCTATTCAGGTTGCTTAGGATTGTTGTTTTAGTGTACTTCTCCGAGACGGGAGAAAGGTTGTTCGCTTGGCTTAGCTTGGCTGATATGTTCTAGCGATTTGGGTTCTTTTGGGCTGAACGATGTGGTTCGAGTAGGCTTCTTCGAGACTGGACTAGGAAGGGATAGCAGTCTACAAGAAGAAAGTGGGGCTATCCGACAGGAGAAATCGGGGCGGCTTCTTCGAGACTGGACTAGGAAGGGATAGCAGTCTACAGGAAGAAAGTGGGGCTATCCGACAGGAGAAATCGGGGCAGCTTCTTCGAGACTGGACTAGGAAGGGATAGCAGTCTACAGGAAGAAAGTGGGGCTATCCGACAGGAGAAATCGGGGCAGCTTCTTCGAGACTGGACTAGGAAGGATATAATATTGAGTTGAGAATATTAGGTTCTAAGCTACATGAAGAGATCGCAGTCTACAGTAAAGAAGATAGTCCAGAACAAGGTCATCATATGTCATGCCTATTTTTATATGTGAATGAACGATGCACTGATATATTGAAGTTCGATACGAATTTGTTCAGATGAATAAATCTGAACATTGAAACCTGGAACAATTTGTGTTTGCTTTATTCTTCATTAACATTCACACACACAACAATCAACAACCAGAGCCAACAACAGCTCGCGCGCCCATCCCGTTACAATATGTACACAAAATGCAGCGACAGGGAGAGAGAGAGAGAGAGAGAGAGAGAGAGAGAGAGAGAGAGAGAGAGAGAGAGAGAGAGAGAGAGTAGAAGAAAGAGAGTAGAAGAGAGAGAGAGAGAGAGAGACAGAGAGAGAGAGAGAGAGAGAGAGAGAGAGTAGAAGAAAGAGAGTAGAGGAGAGAGAGAGAGAGAGAGAGAGAGAGAGAGAGAGAGAGAGAGAGAGAGAATGGGGGAGGGAGAGAGGGAAGAGAGACAAAGAGAGAGGGGGAGAGAGAGACTCTGAGGAGGGAGAGAGAGAGAGAGAGACAGAGAGAGACAGAGACAGCGAGACAGCGACAGAGACAGAGACAGATAGACACAGACACAGACACAGACAGAGGATGATGGAGACATAGAGACGGATAAAGATAGGATCTGATTTACTCAACATGTCTGCAAAGAGACAAATGCGATGAGAGAATGACTTTATCCGGGAACCCATGGTCTCGGCAGGGAATGCAGGGGGGTGGGGGTGGGGGCGGGGTGGTGTAGAAAGAAGGCAGACAGGCCGACTGAAGTAAGGCAGAGACTGTTTTCACATGAAAAGATACAGAGAGAATTTGAGAGAGACTCAGACGTAGAGAGAGAGAGAGAGAGAGAGAGAGAGAGAGAGAGAGAGAGAGAGAGAGAGAGAGAGAGAGAGAGAGAGAGAGAGAGAAAACTTTGCAGAGTTTCCTATTATATTGCCAGTTGGCAGAATAAACAGTTGGTGGAGAGAGTCTGAGAGTCCAGAACCCGATAGTCCGGATATATGCAAGGATGAGTCCAGACTAAAGGACTACAGTGCAACCAGCATTAGAATCTGGTCACTGATGGCTCACCGGGTAAGAGAGCTGCAATAACCCGGATTGACGAAAAGGAGGAAGCCCTGGTAGCCGACAGACACTTGAAGAAGATACGAATTTAAAAAGACACATACCAGAAGTGACGCTGGAAGATGTTACACATTTATAAAGGCGCAAATGCTGAGATAATAATAATAATAATAAATGAGCATTTATATTGCGCAACATCATAACTTTACAATTATGCTCTTTGCGCTTGACACATTTAAAATTAAAACACAGTGATACAAGCATTTACATCTACATTCATAGTCAGCAACGCTTTATTAAAAGCATACACCATCACACACACATACAAAACATTCTTCACATAGGAACAGCATCTTTTTTTCTTTCTCTTTTCTTGTTTCTTTTTTGAAGATATTTTTTGCCTTAGTGTTGACAGTCGCATATATGTGACCCTCCACCACAAAATGAGTCGCATGTCACCTCGCGCGGTTCTGCGCTAGGCTTAATATAAGTCCGGGGGGACTGTGGTAAACGTGTGAGGGTCACCTTTGTCACAGGCTTATAACTCGAAAAGTTGTCGCTCTTTTCTAAAACGGTTTTTACCACTGGATAGAGCATAACAAACTCTTTAGGAAGATGTAAAAATATGAAAATCATGCAAAGATGACATGCGACTCATTCCGTGGTGGAGGGTCATATATTATAGTGTTTAATACCGATTTGTGCTTTTACGAACAGAAGAAGACCCGGAAGGACACTAGTACGAACCTAGGTATCCCGAATGAGGAAAAAAACACAGTAGCCAACGACACTTAATGACATGACAACTTTATAACTGCCAAAAACGAGCATACTTACAATGGGAATGATGAAACACGATTTAATGAAACAACATTACATGAAAACAATAATCACAAGAAGGCAAGATAAAAGTTCGAATGAAAAACAGTAAATCAATCAAAATAATAATATAGCTTTTCTCTCTCTCTCTCTCTCTCTCTCTCTCTCTCTCTCTCTCTCTCTCTCTCTCTCTCTCTCTCTCTCTCTCTCTCTCTCTCTCTCACTCTCTTTCTCTCTCTCTGTTACCTCTCTTGCAATACATGTAGCTTTTCTGAAAGGAAATCGGCGGAGGAGGAGGGGGAGGGGGGGGAGGGGAGTAAAAGAACGAATAAACTTCTTTCGAGACAACTTATATAAGGTGGGATCTAATAATCCATTCGTACTTAAAAACGCAGTTTGTCTGAAATGACAAGAAACCTTCCAAGCAGGAAATGCATCCAAGATTTGATGTTCCTCGCTTTTAAAACTGCCCCGCCGAATTTTATTTCAGCTTGTGGGAAAACACAACTTTGCTTATCGTTTTCGCCCAGCAAGCTTACAAAGACGCCCGTAAAAATTGTTGCGAGTTTTAGGCTATAGGGATCAGTGCCCACACACCTGACACGAAATAAACTATACGCATGACAGGAAGTATAACTGTTGTTTCCGGAATAGTTCAGTTCTTGTTCAATGGAAACGCCTCTGTATTGTGTGTGGTGGGGTGTGTAGGGGGGGGGGGGGGGGGTGGGTTTGGCAAAAGCAACTGCTCTGCATTTCCAAACACATTTACAGCCCTCAAGTAGAGAAGTAATGTTTGTGAGCAAAGGCTTTCAACTATGATGAAAACAAGTTTTATATGGGATTTTTCAGATTGAGAAGAGCGAAGGGTAGATCGAGTGCATGCACGGTTGCGTGTGTGACAAAAGCAGGCTTTGGGTCATGTTCTGGAAGAAAAGTAAGGTTGTAACTCGGAAATTATCTAACTTTAGTATAAATATTAGGATGAAAAACAGCAATTTCCATTTGTATGGCTGAAAATGCTCTTAAGCAATGTCGATGAGGTATGGAATCATTTGCTGATAAGGGTTATCCCGCACTTGTCTAGTTCTGGTGTGAGAAGGTAAAAAATGTACTGTACAAACACAGCGATGCATAGGTTACCTTCGTTGTCACAGCAATAAAGGATACATTAGCCTTCTCTCTCATTGTTCTCGGGCGACTTGATTCACACCTATACATGTTTGCCTTTGGCTCATGCAAGGTTCTAAGTCTTGTTCGTTCAATATGTTCTCTATCGGATCCGACTCTGCTTGAAAGATCAGAGGTTTGTCACAGTAACCGGTTCAAGACAATGCGTAGGCATCGTCTGACCTTGGAAGGTTAAACAGTCCCGGTCAGTCTACCCTGACTTCAAATAAACGATTAGCAAAATAAACCCAGTGTATCTGTTGCCGTTCACAAATTATGAGAAATTAATGATCAATTATGAGAAATTACTTTACGCGCCAACTGCTCCTGCATTTTGGAAAAGTGGGCTTCAAATTGCACAAAGTAGTTCCTGACATGACACGCATAAGTCATCACCAGAATCGCATGTACCAGATCGGAATTAACTAACTGTGGATCAAAAATGCTCCCATTCATATAAAAGAAAGAAGAAAAGAAAATATCAGAAACAGGGAACAAAGAACCCTTCGTCTTCAAGAAACGAGTACAGACAATGAATCTGGAACTTAGCACAGCACTTACAACTTACAAGAGCAAGATGCACACTTAAAGGTACTCATCGCCTTGTGTTAAAAGTCGTGTTAGTCAGTACAGATACATTTAGGCAAGGAAGACAAAAATAATAAAATAATAATAAATATAATAAAAATCAACAGCCTTTCGCGCGGGGGAGGTAAGGAGGGAGGGGGGGGGGGGGGTGTTGCTTTTTGCTAAATTAGTTTTACAGATTGGCAAGGTTGGCAGTTACAAAATTCATTCTGAAAAATGATTACCTGCAGAAAAAGCAATCAGGTTGTAGAATGCTGCATGCTGGTGTAGTAGTAGAATGATGCCTCGCCACCAAGCACATGTATGTAAACGCATCGGCAGCTCAGATATTGGTCCACATGATCGTGTAGGCGCGAAAGAAGGTGTATTTAACGCCGGGGGGCTTTGACCCTAACAGGAGCTTAAAGCATCGTGTCTGGAAGCTCTCGCTCTGACGTGATCCGCCAAACGATAGTTGGTGTACTGTCATAGCGGCGATGCCGAGTCGACCGATAAGGTTGAGTGTGTTTGTAAACTTTTTTATCGCAACTTTCGACGCGCCCGGGAAGCGGCATACTTAAACTGGCTGTGTAGTTTCCAATAGCAAGTGAATTATAGAGATAGTCTATCTCTTTGTCTGTTTTGTTTTCACAGAGAGAGAGAGAGAGAGAGAGAGAGAGAGAGAGAGAGAGAGAGAGAGAGAGAGAGAGAGAGAGAGAGAGAGAGAGAGAGAGAGAGAGAGAGAGAGAGAGAGAGAGAGAGAGAGAGAGAGAAAGAGAGAGAGAGGGAGAGAGAGAAAGAGAGAGAGAGAGAGAGAAAGAGAGAGAGAGAGAGAGAGAGAGAGAGAGAGAGAGAGAGAGAGCGAGAGGGAGTGAGATAGAAAGAGAGAGACAGAAAGAGTAAGACAGAGCAGAGACTGACAGACAGACTGACTGACTGGCTGACAAATCTTCATTGTACAACAATAAAGGGGAGGGGGGATGGACGGACAGACATACAGACAGACAATAAAACAACAAACAGGCAGAGCGAGGATGTTCATGTTGACCAAACAGTGTTTGATTCAAAGCGAAGACGAAAAGAAATGGCAAACAGTCTTTGTTTCTGCATTTCAAACAGCTGTTGTCTTGTGAATTCTTCGATTGGTCAAAATTGAATCTCGTTTCTTTCCATCTATTTGTGAGAATGTGTGATCATCCCAAACTGAATTACGCTTGCCGTCAAAAGGGAAATCCTGTTGTATTGCGTTCTCCTCGGTTCCTGTAGTCTTACGCATTTTCTGACATTGGAATTGAGAACGAGGATTTCCGAAGCGTCATCAAAAAAGAGAACACCTTGTAGTACTTTGCTGCTAAGAACAAATATTATCGTCAGTGTTTGTCTGACACGTGTCAAGGTCACGATGACCTATCCGAGCAGTAGACGGAAATACTTGATTAAGTCTTGATCGAATGACGCTGGTGCATGCAAACACGCCATATAAACACACTGACACACAAAGCTGTGCAGTCTGACACCCGGCACACACAGAGTCAGAGAGACTCGCGCACATTTCACAAATATATATATTATAAAACATTTAAGATGACACCGACTTGAAGAGAAAGAGAGAGAGAGAGAGAGAGAGAGAGAGAGAGAGAGAGAGAGAGAGAGAGAGAGAGAGAGAGAGAGAGAGTGAGAGAGAGAGAGAGAGAGAGAGAGAGAGAGAAAGAGAGAGTGGGTGGGGGAGCGAGAGAGGCAGAGAGAGACAGAGACACTTGAAGAGAGACAGAGACAGACAGATACAGACAGAGAGACAAAGACAGAGACAGCGACTCACATGCACGCACGCCCACACACACACACACACACAACCCCCCTCCTCCCACACACACAACCCCCCTGCACCCCGCACACACATGAATCATGCTACAACAAATGGCTTACCTCATAAGATGTCCGTGAATTTGTTCTTCTGCCTCCAGTGTTTGCTCAGATAATTCCTTTCTCAATGGAAGAAGTGCAAGCCAGAACTCTCCTTTCAAGAATCCTTTTGCTGCATATTATGTCAATGGATTCACCCCATGCCTCCGATCGAACTCACGAATCAACATTTGTTTGACGCCGTACAAAAGACACCACGGAAAAACAAACACTCGTAGAACAGAATCAGGAGCACGCTTTAATATCACAGCAAACATGGGTAGACAAAAGAAAAAGGTTATTATTTTGTAAACGATACAAGCGTAGTAATATGTTAATTTGGCATGGTGCATAATTAAATACAAGTACAGCTTTGGAATATGACCTTTAGAAGAGCATGACAACGACCTCACAAACGTTGCATTAAGGAGGCTTCTATTTTTTTCTGAATGAGTTTACAAATTGCAATTTCTATAAATTCAACAAAGAAAACAACAAACTTCAACAACGACAAAGCAGCGGCCTTCAATTACTATAAAACACAGAAAATCAGTAAGTATTCATTGCAAATTGGAGATATAAAAACAAAGTTTAAAGGGCTTGATTATTCCAACAAAACCCTGATTTAGCTTTCGGAAACAAGAGGAGTGTTAATTAAACCTAGTTATCGTCTCGTAGTGACCTGATCGACACGATCTTTATGGCAGTTTTTTGTTACTTTTATTTGACGTCGATTGAGTCTAAAGAAATACTGACTAAGAGCCTTTTCTCTATTTATTTCTATATTTGTATGCATGTTATTTTCTCTATTTTGGTTTGCGTTTGTTCTGTTGCTGTTCATTGTCTTTCAAGTTGGCCGTTGTCATGATCCCTTCATGATGGCCGTTGTCATGATCCCTTCATGATGGCGTACAACGCCCTCCGCTTGCTTGCTTGTTTGTTTGCTTAACGCCCAGCCGACCACGAAGGGCCATATCAGGGCGGTGCCCTCCGCTTCCAAACATTGTTTCAAACAGAAAACAAAATCAAGACGTCCAAATTTAAGAATATGTAGACAGAAACTGCGACCAAGAATACTACTAAAAATAGAGTAAAGATGTAATCACCTAAAACGTTGGACAAAAAATGCATACAAATATTGCTGTGTCTAAACAAGATCAACTACTTTTAGGCATCAGCTTCGAGCCATTTTGTGTCCATTGGTGCAATTACTGTCTAAAACAATTATTCCATTGTGAATGCAGGAGTGTTCCCGTCATATTAGTCTGCTTCGTGATGTTTTGTAGTCTGTGACTGCTTTTTTCATTTTCGTCTTCTTTGTATTGTCCACAACGAACACGATAGTTTTAGAGAATTCGCCTTTCTAGCGTGGTTTTTAGTTCTTCTGATGTTTTTCTTTGCATATGTTATATTATCAAAGAAGGGTGGGGAAAATTACAGTATGCTAAATGCAAAATCGGCCCTATGCTCCACAGGGAGTCTACAGGAATAAGTCAAGTAAGTCAAGTCAAATGCAAAATCTGTTTGTTGTCCGATGCTGTTGGTGTAAACAACAAGGGCATTTCATTAGCATACATTTGGCAAACCAAAATGCTTTAATTGTAACAAATTCACACAAAAGATCGAAATACAAAATTCTTTTGAATGAAAAGAATGACGCATTAGTTACCTTTATTTCTTGACGAACAAAGAATAGTCTTCCTATTTTTGTCAATCGGCTCCTTCATTTCTTTGTTACTGGTAACAGCAATTTCTTGAACAGGAATGAAAAAAATATTTTTCTTTGCCGTAACTTCACAAGAAAATCAATGCAAAACAGCAGCAGTAACAACATCATTCAAATTATGCACATGGTTTTAAAACAAGATTTTTGTAACAACTCTAATGCCAAGAAAGTCATGATTTATGCTGATCGAATCCCAACAATAGGTACGCGCGTGGGTATGCAGAATGGAAGAGAAAGATTGAGAGAGAGAGAGAGAGAGAGAGAGAGAGAGAGAGAGAGAGAGAGAGAGAGAGAGAGAGAGAGAGAGAGAGACAGAGACAGAGAGACAGAGAGAGAGAGAGACAGAGAGAGAGACAGAGAGAGAGAGAGATACAGAGAGACAGAGAGAGACAGAGACGAAGAGACAGAGACAGAGACAGAGACAGACAGAGAGAGAGACAGAGAGAGACAGAGAGAGACAGAGAGAGAAAGAGAGAAAAAGAGAGAGACAGAGACAGAGAGCCAGAGACAGAGAGAGAGACAGAGAGACAGAGAGAGACAGAGAGGGGGTGTTTCCATCTTCCTTATAACCAAACAAGTCGCGTAAGGCGAAAATACAATATTTAGTCAAGTAGCTGTCGAACTCACAGAATGAAACTGAACGCAACGCAACGCAGCAAGACCGTATACTCGTAGCATCGTCACTCCACCGCCCGTGGCAAAGGCAGTGCCCGTGGAATTGACAAGAAGAGCGGGGTATTCGTTGCGCTAAGAAGGATAGCACGCTTTTCTGTACCTCTCTTCGTTTTAACTTTCTGAGCGTGTTTTTAATCCAAACATATCATATCTATATATTTTTGGAATCAGGAACCGACAAGGAATAAGATGAAAGTGTTTTTAAATTGATTTCGAAAAAAAAATTGATAATAATTTTTATATATTTAATTTTCAGAGCTTGTTTTTAATCCGAATATAACATATTTATATGTTTTTGGAATCAGCAAA
Source organism: Littorina saxatilis (assembly GCF_037325665.1). NCBI lineage: Eukaryota > Metazoa > Mollusca > Gastropoda > Littorinimorpha > Littorinidae > Littorina > Littorina saxatilis. The sequence continues at coordinate 4,527,150 of NC_090256.1, read as the reverse complement.
TAATGGAGAATAAGATAAACGTAAATTTGGATCGTTTTATAAACTTTTATTTTTTTTTACAATTTTCAGATTTTTAATGACCAAAGTCATTAATTAATTTTTAAGCCACCAAGCTGAAATGCAATACCGAACCCCGGGCTTCGTCGAAGATTACTTGACCAAAATTTGAACCAATTTGGTTGAAAAATGAGGGCGTGACAGTGCCGCCTCAACTTTCACGAAAAGCCGGATATGACGTCATCAAAGACATTTATCAAAAAAATGAAAAAAACGTTCGGGGATTTCATACCCAGGAACTCTCATGTCAAATTTCATAAAGATCGGTCCAGTAGTTTAGTCTGAATCGCTCTACACACACACACACACACACACGCACACACGCACGCACATACACCACGACCCTCGTTTCGATTCCCCCTCGATGTTAAAATATTTAGTCAAAACTTGACTAAATATAACAAGTCGCGTAAGGCGAAAATACAATATTTAGTCAAGTAGCTGTCGAACTCACAGAATGAAACTGAACGCAATGCAACGCAGCAAGACCGTATACTCGTGGTCCACCGCTCACGGCATAGGCAGTGAAATTGACAAGAAGAGCGGGGTAGTGGTTACGCTATGCTGCATAGCACGCTTTTCTGTACCTCTCTTCGTTTTAACTTTCTGAGCGTGTTTTTAATCCAAACATATCATATCTATATATTTTTGGAATCAGGAACCGACAAGGAATAAGATGAAAGTGTTTTTAAATTGATTTCGAAAAAAAAAATTGGATAATAATTTTTATATATTTAATTTTCAGAGCTTGTTTTTAATCCGAATATAACATATTTATATGTTTTTGGAATCAGCAAATGATGGAGAATAAGATAAACGTAAATTTGGATCGTTTTATAATTTTTTATTTTTTTTTACAATTTTCAGATTTTTAATGACCAAAGTCATTAATTAATTTTTAAGCCACCAAGCTGAAATGCAATACCGAACCCCGGGCTTCGTCGAAGAGTACTTGACCAAAATTTCAACCAATTTGGTTGAAAAATGAGGGCGTGACAGTGCCGCCTCAACTTTCACGAAAAGCCGGATATGACGTCATCAAAGACATTTATCAAAAAAATGAAAAAAACGTTCCGAGATTTCATACCCAGGAACTCTCATGTCAAATTTCATAAAGATCGGTCCTGTAGTTTAGTCTGAATCGCTCTACACACACACACACACACACGCACGCACACACACACATACGCACATACACCACGACCCTCGTTTCGATTCCCCCTCGATGTTAAAATATTTAGTCAAAACTTGACTAAATATAACAAAAGGATCTAAGTTGGGGAAAAAACATGTTAACAATCAATCAAACAAACAAAATAATGCATTTGATAATAATGACAATGACGATGATCACAGAGGCTGAGTTATCTGAAGCTTCAGGAGGAAGACATTGGTCTTGCTGACGAAGATTAAAATCGTGATGATAACGAAGCTGATGATAATGATAATGGTTGCGACGATAATGGCAATGTCTATAAGTCAAGGTCGATTGAAAACTGATGGCATGCACGGATACACGCTTTGATTGGCTGTGAGTGTAAGACAGATACACTACAACCCCCTGCCTTTGCCCCTCAATCACAAACACACAAACACACTCTCACACACAGACGCACAGACACACACACACACACACACACACACACACACACATAACATATGGCATGTCTATAAGTTGAAACATTATAAAATACACACACACACACACACTAACACACACACACACACACACTAACGCACACACACACAAACTAATACACACATACACTAACACACACACACTAATACACTCACTAACACACACACACACACATACACACACACACACATACACACTCACACACACCACACACACACACACACACACCACCCTCCCCCCAACCACCCTCCAACACCCTCCCAGAAAACCAAAACATGAGCACCAGTCACACCAAGTCCGCACCTCCCCTGTCAAGCGGTAAGCAACCCAAAAAGCAAGACCGCTCCATCATAGGGCAGGGAAGACAGCCGGCGGTTTCTATACTTTGCCGATCACTCGTTATGAACTTAGTTAGCCTGCCTGGCCTGGGGACATCCTCAGATTTCTCACAGTCGATAACACTCGCGCAAATCAGCCCTACACGGCTGAAAAAGAAGGCCGAAGAAACAAGGTCAGACGCTATGGGTAAGTAGAGTGTATGTGTGTGTGTTTGTGTATTTATATACATGTATAATGCAGTATACGATTTGTAGGGCGTTTAAACGGGAAGCAAGTCTTTTTTGATTTTTTTTTATTGCGGGGGGGGGGGGGGGGGGAGGGGGTGGTTACGTCTGTGTCGTGTCTGTTTTTCATATGTCCTTTATGAGTGTGTGTGTGTGTGTGTGTGTGTGTGTACGTGTGTGTGTGTGTACGTGTGTGTGTGTGTGTGTGTACGTGTGTGTGTGTGTGTGTGTGTGCATGCGTGCCTGCGTGCGTGTGTGTGTGTGTGAGTGTGTGTGTGCGCGCGCGCGCGCGTGTTTGTGCGGGCGGGTGAGATTCGTACCCTGCGGAAAATGTCAGGATCCTTTTGTGCCACTTTTGTTTTGATTTTTTCTTCCGTGGTGGAAAGAAGACAGTGCTCGAGGCTGCAGGCTTTTTTTGCGAGTAATATTATGATGTATGTTTTTGTGTGTCTGTTACAGTAGTGTGGTTTTGCAAGTCACACTATGTTGTGAGACGTCTGCTTTCGAATAAAGATGTTTGCTGAAGGGAAGACAGATGTATTGAAACATATTACTTGACACAATAAGTTTGTGATAGTTTATCTTGCTATGGTGTTTGGCCAGGAAAGTGATCAGACAAGCAGACAGCTACAAAGCGACACAAAGTCAGACACAAGATGAATCCTCAAGTCTGAACTTCTCAAATAGAACCAGCCATCGTACATTCCCCACACTCACGCACGTACATGCGCATTTACATAGAAGCACCCACACACACACACACATACACACACACACACACACACACACACACACACACACACACACACACTCAAACCCTACATCCACAGACACACACACCCACACCCACATTCACAAACCCAACCCCTCCCCTGCAGCAGCTCACACAACACACAATAATAACACCTCCCCTTTCCGCACTCCCTCCCCCTCCACCCCCTTGCTCACAGCCGTTCACATCTGATAAGCTAGCTCTAATCGGTGCTTGTCAACTATCACGCCACGAAGCCGAAAGAAGGACGCTTGTAAACACTCAGAATGACAAATTAAAAATCGATCCATTTAAAGCCATGGCGATTCATACACATGGTTTCCTCAGCTTCCTCTCTGTTTTCTGATTGAACGAATTGGAGTTTATGCAAATGTGACTGTACACATTTACATAAATATGCATTCGGGTTCAATCTCCTGTGTCAACACAAATAACATTCTTGTTACGTACAAGCTAGTGCAATATGAATAAAAGTTATGTCTAGTTAGAATTTCAAGATATTACCATTTGCATTGTCAAATCGGAATATGCATTGCTGTGACTTTTTCCGGACTGGAACGGTGCACCGGAATTATTTTGTTTAAATCATTTACATGATTCTGGTATATATCCTTTTATTTTTTTCCTAAGTGAACGATAATGACGATGATGATGATGATGATGATGATGATGATGATGACGATGATGATGACGATGATGATGCAGATGATGACGATGATGATGATGATGATGATGACGATGATGACGATGATGACGATGATGATGATGCAGATGATGACGATGATGATGATGATGACTACCAATGACGAAAATAGTAATCCTAAATAAAGGACCATGACAAAAAAGATAACACCAACTGAGCATAAAGAAGACGATAGAAGCATCAAAGATATCAATTTGTGATCAAATTAAATTTGCATAAAATAGCGATGCATACAATTCCATGGTGATAACCATGGACAATTATCATTATGCCTAATAATGCAAAGAGACAAAATAAGAAGAAAGTCAGCGAAACATAAAGATACTGCAAATGAGAAGATTCTAATACTTCCGGGTGGATAAATCACACACCTATCCCATTACAAATACAAACAAGCTATCAAACAACAACAGCAACAATGTAAAAGTATTTAGTAGTCTTTGGAGAAAACAAAACATTTCCCTAACTGGCCAATGCTGCCACTTAGGATGTTGAATCTGAATTCCACCATGCGAGAGCACAAAAAAGAGTTAGGATCCTCATCCGAAAAGATACATACAACAAGGAAAAACATCCCCGTAAAATACTTAGTGCACGACGCAACAAGGTAACGATCAGAAGCAGTGAGCCTATAACACACAGATGATATTTGTTGTGTGTCAACACAACGAGGTCTCAAATTACCACAGACACGGGGGCTCTATGCCCATGACCTTCCGATCTGGCACAACTCGAACGTGATCATAACAAAACAGATTTTCTTTCGACACTGATAGTTTGTGCATCGTCAAGTCTCTGCAAGTTTTCCTGGCCACTGAAACCCGTTTCTGGTTATGTTTGTCTTTCGAAATTCTTGTTCAACCCGAAAAGTTTCTTCATTGTCAAGTCTCCACGAGTTTTATGAACCTTAGTTTCTTTTCATGTTTGTCTGTCTACATTTTGTTTTCCCACACTGACAGTTTCTTGATCGTCGACCCCTTACGCGTTTCCAGAACCTTGCTGTGTTTGTCTTTCGAGAGAGGAGTTTGTTTTTTCTGGGATGTGTCGTGAGTCTCAAGAAGCGGTTACTCGACAAAGTGTTATTTTACAAGTATGAAGTTTGTATTCGACCGGTATTTCAGAAGAGTAACATGACCGCACGGAACATGCAGTTGTGCAAACAATCATTATGGGCACGTCTTCTACAGGATGTGATTACTGCTTTAAAAGATTAACATTGAAATTTGAGGTTAATTTCCTCCCCCCCCCCTTAAACAAAAAACTAAATACAAAATACTGCGATTGCGAGGTTTCTTTTGCATGACGTGTTTTTTGTGTATTTTTTTTTTTGTATCGGTGCTTTTGAAAAGTAACACGACCGTACGGAAAGCGTGCAACCCACGCGGACATGCAGTTGCAAAGACAAGAAGCACGTCCTCTACAGGATGTGATTACTGCTTTGAAAAAAGAAAGTTATGCAGGTTTTATATTGAGTTTTGAGGTCTTGAATCTTTCACGATCCCGCCGAAGCTGTTGGGGGGGGTTTTGAGAAAAACCAATAATGAGCATTGTTTGAACGGCATCACCCGTAAACTAACTTCTATTTGGAAGTGTATAAAACATGTAACACTGGAAATGTATTACAAACATAGCACTACATCATGCAGCTTAGGATGATTTTTCGGAATAAATTTAAGAGCTTTGTTCCGACTAGTTTTCAACTAAAGTTAATCGAAAAATTTAATTCCTACTGCTCATTTGTTAAGAATAAATATGTAGAAATGGTAAGCAGTTTTGGGTAGACATCCCCGTCAACTTGAAAGTTCTTTTTTCTAACTCAGCACAATTTGAATCACAAGTCTCCAAAAGAAATACATACAAAGAAGAGTCTGACCCAAACCATGTGTCTTGAACACCAATAAATAAAGCATACCTTTACTTTGACAATAACGTTCATCAAACAACGTTATCAACAATTTATGATGGACATTATTTCAAACAAATGGTATCTCAACAAACAAAAAACAAAAAACAAACAAGCAAACAAATATGCTTCGCATGTAACATCTAGCTGTTCAAGTTTCTGTGCTTACGACAACGGTATCAAGTTGCCAAGACAGTGATTGAGAGAATCTTCGTTTTAGTCTTGGCACTAGGGCTCGATCAAGATGTTTGAATATCTGTGCTTTTTTGGTTCAACACATGCATTCCTCAAACGGAACAGGGTTCCCTGCACCGCCCAAGCGACCGATAAGAAGGATTCACGCCAACAAATAACAGACCTGTGCTGTCGGCGTGCGACTTATCAATGTTTTGCACGAGCGAATTAAAAACAAATCTAGCGCAACAAAAATTAATGTAATGGCATTTTTTTTACTTCTGCTAAAAATTAAAAACAAGTCGCGTAAGGCGAAAATACAATATTTAGTCAAGTAGCTGTCGAACTCACAGAATGAAACTGAACGCAATGCCATTTTACTCGTAGCATCGTCAGGCCACCGCTCATGGCAAAGGCAGTGAAATTGACAAGAAAAGCGGGGTAGTAGTTGCGCTAAGAAGGATAGCACGCTTTTCTGTACCTCTCTTTGTTTTAACTTTCTGAGCATGTTTTTAATCCAAACATATCATATCTATATGTTTTTGGAATCAGGAACCGACAAGGAATAAGATGAAAGTGTTTTTAAATTGATTTCGACAATTTAATTTTGATAATAATTTTTATATATTTAATTTTCAGAGCTTGTTTTTAATCCAAATATAACATATTTATATGTTTTTGGAATCAGCAAATGATGGAGAATAAGATAAACGTAAATTTGGATCGTTTTATAAATTTTTATTTTTTTTTACAATTTTCCGATTTTTAATGACCAAAGTCATTAATTAATTTTTAAGCCACCAAGCTGAAATGCAATACCGAACCCCGGGCTTCGTCGAAGATTACTTGACCAAAATTTGAACCAATTTGGTTGAAAAATGAGGGCGTGACAGTGCCGCCTCAACTTTCACGAAAAGCCGGATATGACGTCATCAAAGACATTTATCAAAAAAATGAAAAAAACGTTCGGGGATTTCATACCCAGGAACTCTCATGTCAAATTTCATAAAGATCGGTCCAGTAGTTTAGTCTGAATCGCTCTACACACACACACACACACACACACACACACACGCACGCACGCACGCACATACACCACGACCCTCGTTTCGATTCCTCCTCGATGTTAAAATATTTAGTCAAAACTTGACTAAATATAAAAAGCAACTGCTTGACCCCTGTGAGGTTAAATTGATAAATTAGATACAACTCTCCCATTTCTAAGGGCGTCTGTGTCAAGTATTACACATTTGAAGACGCAAATTTTATTTTAGCATACACGTTCCTTCGCTAAAAAAATCTTCCAAAATGCTCTTGTGTTTTCTCCTTGCAGAAGACTTGTTCCCTCACATTGTAAGACTTGCTTCTTAGAATGCAAAACGTAATGCAGTTAGTTTTCCTCCACATCTGTGAAGAGTTTACCTCCACTACTGAAAACATACAAAATCATGCAAAACGCATGGAGACTGACATTTCTTACCCTCAGAGTAACATAACCAAGCAATTTGCCCTTAATAACACATACAAGCTCTTTGGACTAAAGTTCCAGAAACTATAAAAACGGATTTGCCGAATCATCCTACAGTGCTGTTTATGATCATAATTCCAAGCTGACACAAGGGACAGCTATGTTGCTCAATTGTCTCAACGAAAAGCCAGAGCACAAAAGTTGCTCACTTGCCCTAGCTGAATTCAATGATGGCTGTGTTTTTCACACGCCCTAACTGAAACCAGAGAGCAATTCCGTCGTTGACATATGTATCCCTGCTGAAACAAACGGCAACACTGTATTTTGGCGAAAGGGCTCACATCTGTTCTTCACGAGGGAAATAATGGACCGCTACTTAATTGCATGGTTATGACTTCAGCCATAACATAAAAGTGTTCTCAACACGACCGCACTGCACCTTGCACTTGAACACGCACTACAAGCAGATAACGACACATGTTTGAATCTTACTACACACCGTGGAGACCACGCTTTCCTAGCTATAGCTTCACTGCCGTACATTGAAGGAGCTATTGGAGAGTCGCACGTTGATGTTGGCAGAGTCTCTGTGCTCGGAGTAGGCCGTGTTCAAGGCCCTGGTGACCGGGTCATTGGTCCTTCGCTCACACGGCATGCTGTCTATCCGCAGCAGCTTCTTGAAGGCAGTCCTGAAGTCGCGGTTGAAGTAGGCATAGATGAGCGGATTGAGACAGGAGTTGAAGTAGCCGATCCAAAACAACATGGAGCCTACCACAGGGGGGTAAGGGCACGCGTCCCCGCACATGGTGGTGACAACGTACCACAAGAAGAAGGGACAGAAGCACAGAATGAAGGCTCCCATGATGATGCCCAAAGTCTTGGCGGCTTTGTGTTCCCGCTTCATCCTTTTCCGCTCCGAACGCTGCACCTCTCCGTCGCTCGACAGCATCCCATTGGTGGCCACTGCCGGGGATGACGACGACGCAGCGTGGCCGTTGTTGTGGCGCCCGAAGCGGGCCTCGGAGTACTGCATGTACATGGCGGTTGACTGCACGAACTTCTCCTGCTTGCGGGCCTCGATAAAGATCTTGGCGTACACGAAGACCATGATGGAGCAGGGGATCCAGAAGCTGACGGACGAGGACACCCCGGCGTACACCTTGTTGACGATGAAGACGCACGACTGCGGGTCGTCCTCCAGGGCCTGGAAGTGCTGCCTGGTGGTGTAGAGCTGCGAGTAGACCGGGATGTAGGAGATGAGGATGGAGGCCACCCAGGTGACGGCCAGCATCACGATCACCCGGTTCCGCGTCATCTTCACCTCGTACTTCAAGGGGTGCAGGATGGCGATGTAGCGGTCCATGGAGATGCAGCACAGGTGCAGGATAGACGCCGTGGAGAAGAGCACGTCGTTGGCGTTGAAGAAGTCGCACATGGTCCTGCCGAAGACCCACTTCCCGCTGAGCTCCACGCTGGCCGAGAAGGGCATGACCATGATGGCCACCAGCAGGTCGGCGAAGGCCAAGGACACGATGAAGGTGTTGGTGATCACCGCCCTCAGCCGCTCGAACTTGATCACGCTGCTGATGACCAACACGTTGCCCAGCAACGCACCCACAATGATGGCAGTCATCACGATGCCTTTGACTGCCAGCACCACGGGCGTCAAGGCGTCGCCGCTGATGCTGTTGATGGTGGTGACGGCGGTGGTGCCGAACCCTCCTTCTTCCCCCAAGGTGAAGTTGTCGTTGCTGTTGTTGTTGACGAGGGAAAGGAAGTCTACTGTTGTGGTGGTGGTAGTGGTGGTGGTGGGGGTGGTGTTAAGGACGTTGTCCACCATGTCGTTTTGACTTTCCTCTGATGTTGTTGTTGTTTTTGTTGTTGTAGTTTCTGGCGCCGGCTACGTCTGCTTCACATCTTTTTTTCTCTGATGTATGCTCTCGACCTGTTTAGCGAATCTGCAAACAACAAAGAAACTGAGTTAAAAAGCGCCAGTAAAGGTTTGTTCTCTTGGTATGTTGGTCGGTCGGTCAGTCAGTCAGTCAGTCAGTCAGTCAGTCAATCTCTCTCTCTCTCTCTCTCTCTCTCTCTCTCTCTCTCTCTCTCTCTCTCTCTCTCTCTCTCTCTCTCTCTCTCTCTCTCTCTCTCTCTCTCTCTCTCTCTCTCTCTCTCTCTCTCTCTCTCTCTATCACTTTCTCTTTGTTTGTGTGTTTGTCATTCTGTCTGTCTGTCTGTCTGTCTCGCGCATGTTTACACCCCCCGTATAGGGGTGTGTATAGGTTTAGCTCGATGTGTTTGTTTGTTTGTTTGTTTGTTTGTTTGTTTGTTTGTTTGTGTTCGCATATAGATCTCAAGAATGAACGGACCGATCGTCACCAAACTTGGTGAACAGGTTCTATACATTCCTGAGACGGTCCTTACAAAAATTGGGACCAGTCAAACACACGGTTAGGGAGTTATTGGTGGATTAAAATTATACAAGGACTTATAGAGGGACATCTTCATGGTCAAAGGGAAATAACCAATCTCACTCAGTCACTGCCACCAACTGAGAAGGTTATTTCCCTTTGACGGGGGTGTTTTTCCTACCTCGTAGGAATTTCTTGTTTTTTCTTAAATTGGCCTGTGACCCAAGGTTTGTTCTACATGTTGAAGGTGTTCTATGATAATAAGGGGCACACACATATGTGATGTTTTTTTGGTTGTTTTTTTTGCGCCAGAAAGAGGGGGCAAGCTCTGCTAAAATGTAACAATGACAACCCAATAATTAGCTGTGTTATATGGCAAATTGTGTTTGTTATCTGCTATGTTTCTGGACCAAAACTAGCATGATATGATTGTCAGATTTAGAAAGAACGCTACCAGAAGTTCAAAAAGGCAAACAAGACTAACGGTGTTGTGGTTTATGGGTTATTTGTTTAGTTAGTTAGTTAGTTAGTTAGTTAGTTAGTTAGTTAGTTAGTACGTTAGTTAGTTAGTTAGTTAGTTAGTTAGAGGGCAACAATGAGGCGAATGGAATTGTTTTGAGCGCTTCTGCGACGTGATTCCGAAAGAACGGGAGGTGGTCCATATTAGGAGCCAATATATGAGGGGCCCTATACCTATGTTAAATAAGCTGTACCAGGTGGAGTTTTAGTGTGACAAGTTAAACAGATAGTTGCCCATGCGTAGCGGAATTATTGCGAGATACCGCGTAAATACGTATGTGACGAAAAATGAAGCTTCGCGTCTAATAAGCTTATTCTGTAGTTAGCCATTTGCGGCCACATACGCAGAATTGCTTAAATTGCTATTTGTTCTGTAGTCTCGACCACACGAGGTATTATCAAAGCACAAGGTCGATCGAAGTTTCGTAACCTGTCCCTATAAACGTGTACTGAATTAGCTGTGTTTTATTGCAACTACTGTGTATGGTTATAGAGTATAGCTCATATTTGAGACCCTCTGAATGTTCCCCTGCAGGGCCGGACTAGGTAAGTACTAGGGGGGGGGGGGGGTTGGGTTACAGATGGGGGTCCGGGGGGCGAAGCCCCTTGGTGGGGGTTGCAAGGGGGCAAAGCCCCCTTGAAGCTGAACGTTTTTTGATGTTTCTGGAGGGAAAGGAAGCCTCCCCTTGAACAAAAAAGGCAAATTCGACAGCAATTTCATGATGATCCGGATGCAACACCCCCCCCCTCCCTCCCCACAAAAAAACAAAAATTAAAAACATGCGTTTGGGAGGTACATGCTTAAGCCGGGGGGGGGGGGGTTGCGCAACCCCGGTAACCCCCCCTCCCCCCCAGTCCGGCCCTGCCCTGTATTCATATTCACAACAACCGTGCATTCTTTGCTCTGCATTCCTCTCAAAATCAATTCAAGACAATCAGACCACTATCATTTTGCGAACTCAAATGTTTGCGGCTTGGATGCTATGTATTTCTTTACAGTGACTACTAATACACAGCAGATTTACACTACTCGGCAAGGCCTCGCGCTAAGCTATATAATAATATGTCAACAGTTAATTCCTTTCCAACGCATATTTCACACGCGAAAACGATGGGTGTCCGCTGAATTTCACGTGGTTACCTAGTGACCAATTAGTTCAGGGAAGGATTTGCTATGAAATTTCCTAGACTGTATAAAGAACAAATGTATTTAGAAAATTACTTTAATTGAGAAAAGGTAATGATCCGATTACTAAAATGCAATTTATATTTAAATACATATCTGAACAAAAGTGTTAGGAAACAGATACAAAAAATGGAGTTCCAAATTACCTCAAATGATCTGTACCGTACACTGACGGGCCCGTCCTAGCCAGGCACTTTCTTGACCATCGCGAGATTCTTCCTTTTTAATTTCAACAATAACCAGAGATTTCACTCTCCCTTTCTCGTTTGTTTTTAATTATCCACTGTCGAAAATTCTACACGTCCTTCCAAACGCTCGAAGAAGCATCCCAACTCACATAATAGAATCACACACACACACACACACACACACACACACACACACACACACACACACACACACACACACACACACACACACACACACACACACACACACACACACACACACACACACACACACACACACTATTACCAAAAATAACAGACAACTCCCATATTGAAGGACGCTTTTCTTCTAATTATTTGCCCTCGGTAGATGGAAGAAGTACGCTGCCAAGTTATCATCAGACTGTAGAAAACGTGCATTCAGCAGCAAGACCCGCTTGACAAAAGGGAATAACACTCAAGGCAGGGTGATATAATTGGGAATGAAAGCAGGGCAAACACTTTCACACTTTCACTGCGAGAACGACGGCAAGTGCGTTCAAACATAGACAGACATACAACGTCACGAAGACAGAAAGACCAACAGACACATACGCAAGCACTCACGCATGCACACATGCATTCCCGCACGCACGCAAACACGGCACACTCAAACAGTCAAACGCACACTCAAACACACACACACACACACACACACACACACACACACGCACACGAACACACGCACGCACGAACACACACACACATACACACACACACACAAGACACTCACACAAGACACTCACACAGACGGCCAGACCGAGACAGACCTATAAATAAGCCCCTGCCCCTAACCCTACCCCAGCGATCCCTCACACATACAGATGTAGAGATATTGACAGAAGCAAGGAGTATCCAACACATCACACGAGTCAAAAGCAGAACCGATCCACAAGCGACTTCTAAATCCCAATGCAAATCTACTTCGTTGTTTCAACGACAGCATGAGTGTGGGTGTAATTGATTTTAAATAGTCTGGAATCCTCTTCGCGTCGGCCCTTACCTCCCGGGTATTACTGAGAAAAATGGAAGTGAGAGAGAGAGAGAGAGAGAGAGAGAGAGAGAGAGAGAGAGAGAGAGAGAGAGAGAGAGAGAGAGAGAGAGAGAGAGAGAGAGAGAGAGAGAGAGAGAGAGAGAGAGAGAGAGAAAGAGAGAGATAGACATACATACAGACAGAGAGACAGACAGACAAACAAACGTACAGACCGATTTTGGTTTTTGTGTTCATTTCACCATTATAAGTAACTCTTCCTTATCTTCTCCAGGTTTTCAGCGTTTACCTCCCTTCCTTCGTATGGTGCACTATAGTATGAGGGGGCATCTTCGGATATTCCCGGCGTTCTGTTACTATTTTTAGAAGGTCACCGCAGTGTCCAGAACGTAAATTGGACCCGTAAATTATCCTCACTGTAAAAGTGCAAAGGTCGAATCAATTTATAGCCACGCGAAAAATACACTGTCATCTATCTCTCTATATATACGGCTTCTCTGTGTTTGTGTGTGTGTGTGTGTGTGTGTCTCTCTCTCTCTATGTGGGCAACACCTGTGGATTGTTCAGTTCTGTTTGTGATGTGGTCTGGCGGCTTTTGTGTATTTGTATGTACTGGCCTTCCTTTGAGAAGCCATAACAGATCAAAAGGGCTTAGAGATAAGCTCTAAATTGCTCAATCCTGTTTGAGTGGAGTTCGCCTCCAAAGGTGATTAACACGGTTACATTCGTCGACAAGGATGGGACTCGATATGGTCAGGAATGGCATTATGGCCACTGAATCATTTTCGTGCTGTTCCCATTCCACGAATCTGGGAGGGACCTAAGCTTGGCGGGTCCATTGTTCGGACCCGGCAAAGCCGGCGTACGGCTCTAAGTATTTCATCCCGGCGAAGCCGGCTACCCGGCGAAGCGGGTATTCCTCTAGTTATTAAATAATGATGTAATGTAAATCGGCACTTTACCGTAATACAATTTATGCATGAAAATGGCTTTGTTTAACTTGAGATGCTTTTCCAGTGGAAGAAAGTTAAGCATTTTTAATTTCATATCTGTTGATGCATTATCCTTTACGATGAGTTTGGCCGAGCGACGATAGAAAGAGTCTAACTTTTTCAAGTGGACATCACTGCTGCCATCCCAGAGCGTCGAAACATAATTAATGTGAGGCATTACATGAGCATGGTGGAACATTTCCAGAGTCCTTCTGTCCGTAAATTGCTTTAACTTGGAAAGGAGGAAAACGTTCTTGTCTACTTTCTTGCAAATATGCTGTAATTGTGCCTGCCACTTGAATTCACAATCAATAATTACCCCAAAAACGTGATGCTGGTGAACTTGTTCAATTGATTGCGTACCAATAGTAAGATTTAGTTTGAGTGGAGAAATCTGGTGTTTTTGTCTGGTTGCAATTACCATACTTTTAGTTTTTATTGGATGGACAAGCATAGCATTAGCACTACACCAGTTATTTACATCGTTTAAAGCTGTTTGAAGGGAGGACTCTATTACTGGAACAGACTTTCCACTTGCAGGAAGAGAAGAATCGTCAGCAAAAAAATCACTTCTTACATTACTATCAGAAATGTGCAGTGGCAGATCATTGATATACAGACAGAACAAGATCGGCCCAAGCACTGAACCTTGAGGCACCCCGCATTTCACAGTCTCCTCAGTAGATATTTTACAGTTTAGGGCAGTATATTGAGATCTGTCATGTAAATAGGAAGCAAAGAAGTTACACACTGAACTGTTTCTGACATACAACTGTAATTTCTTCAATAGAATTGAATTATCAACAAGATCAAACGCTTTTTTAAAGTCGAGAAACACAGCACCACTGATTTCAGATCGGTTTGTTGCAGACAACCAGGTGTCGCATAGCGTGGTAAGGGCGCTGTGACAAGAGTGATTTGTTCGAAAACCAGACTGAAATTGATGGAAAAGGTTTCTGCTTTCTATGTACGCGAGCAAATGTTTGTGAATAAGTTTTTCCAATGGTTTGGATAAAATGGGTAATAAGGAAATGGGTCTAAAGTTATTTGGGTCGGATACATTTCCGCCTTTATGGAGTGGAATTACTTTTGCTCTTTTTAACAAACTAGGTACAGTATTTTGCTTTATGCAGAGATTATACACATAGGTGAGTGGCTCCACAATATATGGTAGAGCTAGTTTGGTCAAGTAAGGAGGAATCTTATCAGGACCCATGGACTTTTTATTCTCAAGGCCTTCTAGCACCTTCCCTACCTCATGCACTGCCATGTCTGGAATAGTAAAAAAATCGTCTGGTTTACATTTCTGATTACAAAAATCATGTAATTTTGAGAAAGAGACTTCAAATGTGATATGAATGCTGTTTTTATATTTAGTCAAGTTTTGACTAAATATTTTAACATCGAGGGGGAATCGAAACGAGGGTATGGTGTATGTGCGTGTGTCTGTGTGTGTGTCTGTGTGTGTGTGTAGAGCGATTCAGACTAAACTACTAGACCGATCTTTATGAAATTTGACATGAGAGTTCCTGGGTATGAAATCCCCGAACGTTTTTTTCATTTTTTTGATAAATGTCTTTGATGACGTCATATCCGGCTTTTCGTGAAAGTTGAGGCGGCACTGTCACGCCCTCATTTTTCAACCAAATTGGTTGAAATTTTGGTCAAGTAATCTTCGACGAAGCCCGGGGTTCGGTATTGCATTTCAGCTTGGTGGCTTAAAAATTAATTTATGACTTTGGTCATTAAAAATCGGAAAATTGTAAAAAAAAATAAAAATTTATAAAACGATCCAAATTTACGTTTATCTTATTCTCCATCATTTGCTGATTCCAAAAACATATAAATATGTTATATTCGGATTAAAAACAAGCTCTGAAAATTAAATATATAAAAATTATTATCAAAATTTTTTTTTCGAAATCAATTTAAAAACACTTTCATCTTATTCCTTGTCGGTTCCTGATTCCAAAAACATATAGATATGATATGTTTGGATTAAAAACACGCTCAGAAAGTTAAAACAAAGAGAGGTACAGAAAAGCGTGCTATCCTTCTTAGCGCAACTACTACCCCGCTCTTCTTGTCAATTTCACTGCCTTTGCCATGAGCGGTGGACTGACGATGCTACGAGTATACGGTCTTGCTGAAAAAGGGCAGCTACTTGACTAAATATTGTATTTTCGCCTTACGCGACTTGTTATATGTTATACTCTTACTTTCTCCCAAGCGCAAGACAAATTCTTCTAAGAAAATTGAAGCCAATAAAATTTGAGTTGAGTTGAGTTGAGTTGAGTCAATGTCAGAATCAGGACTGTCGCATTTTGCAGATTCATTTAGTCTATTGGCAAGGGACAAAAAATGGTTATTAAAATCTTCAGGGGAGATGGTTGTGGCAGACCGATTTGAGTTCTGTTTAGATTTACCTACTATGTTATTAACAGCACGCCAAACAGTTGCAATATCTTTCTTGTCCTCGATTAATGTATTAAAATAATTTGCTTTTGCTTGACGTGTTAATTCTGTCACTTTATTTCTTTGTTTCTTAAAATCAGACTTCATGTTGTTTGCTTTGTAAAAATCACGCAGGGACATGGCTTCTATAATCTGTTCCGTCAATCATGGGGGAAGAGATGGATATTTCCCTCTGTGGTGACGTAGTGGGGCATGCATGCTTATCCACTATAGGATAAAATATATCTAAAAGGGCGCCCAACGCTTCGTCAGCAACAACATGATTAAACACAGAGGAAAATGGTGCTAAACTGAGATCAAAGAAGAATTTGGTTTCATCAAACGTTTTAAAGCTTCTATATGCAATAGTTGTATGTCCTTTGTGCACCGGCTTAGGTAACTTGAACGACCAAGAACAAAATCTTGAACAATGGTCACTGATGCTTGAAGGTACAGTTTTCACGTTTGACACCATGGAGGTATTATTAGTGTAAATGTGGTCAATCAACGTTGATGTTGTATCAGTCAATCTGGTTGAGGTGTTCACAAGTTGATGGAATCCAAAGAGAGATGTAACTGAGCGCCAGGCTGTCTGGGTTTTATGCAAGTCTATGTTAAAATCACCAAGTAACAAAACATTGCGATTATTACATTTGATGTTATCCATCAAATCAATAAAATCGTCAGACCAAGCTGAATGGGATGCGGGATTTCATATACAAAGCCAAGGAGAAAAGAATTCGAATTCTTATAAGAAATTTCAAGCCAAAGGCATTCAATACTGTTCACTTCCAGATCAGCCCTGCGCTTAACAAACTTTGCAATGGAATCATGGACATAAACAGCAAGACCAGTATGTTGTACTTCCATACTGTCGCGTCGGATAACAGAATAGTGAGGTATCCGCAACATATCATCACAGATGCGTGAGTCCAGCCTAGTCTCTGAAATCCCAAACAAATGGGTTATGGGAGAATGTTGATTTAATAACACGCAGAGATCAGGAATTTTGTTCAAGAGATGATAAATGTTTAAGTGTCCGATATTCAGTCCAGCGGCTGGAGCTATTGCCGACATGCTTATAAATGTTAAGAGTACACGCAGAAGCAGACACAATCCGCAGAGAGAGAGAGAGAGAGAGAGAGAGAGAGAGAGAGAGAGAGAGAGAGAGAGAGAGAGAGAGAGAGAGAGAGAGAGAGAGAGAGAGAGAGAGAGAGAGAGAGAGAAAGAGAGACAGACAGACAGACAGACAGACAGACAGAGACAGACAGAGACAGACAGACAGACAGACAAACAGACAAACAGACAGACAGACAGACAGACAGACAGACAGACAAACAGACAGACAAACAGACAGACTGACAGAGAATCTGCTAGACGTTGTCGGAAGACAGGGCGGGGTTTGGGTAAGAGAAAACGTGTGGGGGAGGGGGGTATGCAGAGGGGGCAGGGGGAGATGAAGATCACGAGGGGCCAAAGAATGGATGTTGAGGTACACTGACTCTGGAACAAGATACGTTAACTCCAGACGGCTTTATTCCCATGACAGTGGTGGCACATCCTGAACTCAGGTCAAAATGAGTTCGGCTCATTCTCTCCCTGACATGATGCCTTGAGTTTCCTTGTCTGGCAAGGAAACCGATTTTTTTTTATACAAATTTAGAGCTTTTTGTAATATATTATTGATATAAGCAGATTCGCGATCGTCGATAATGATTTTTCATGGTGTTGTGTAATTTTTAAATTACAAAGGAATTGATTTGTAAGACAGTTTCAAGGGAGCTATTTTTTCGCGGCTGTATTTACTGTGCAAACAACTCTAAATATGGCAAAAGTGTCACGTGATAATCAACTGTTTGGTTTCGGCGTTCGCTGAAGCAGACGATTTTTTCTGTAGTGATGCAACCATATATTACGGTCTCCTTCCGGCAGCAGTCCCAAAATTTCGACTTGTTTTGACCTTAGAACGATGTCTTTATCATAACTGTGAAGAACAGAACGGAGATCACTGTCGAAGTCGGCCAATCTGCAATCATTTTCTTCTCGCGAACACTGATCTCAAATTTAGATTAGAGCTCGCGAAAAACATAGGGGAGATAACTCTGTATTCCTAGTTTTGATAGATTCGCGCGGGACTGTCGCGACCGGTCAGGGAGAGAATGAGCCGAACTCATTTTGACCTGAGTTCAGGATGAGTGGTGGCAATGCTTGGAGTATGAGGGCCCCAAAGGGGGGGGGGGGGGGGGGTATCATCACGATCACGGGAAGGGAAATTTTAGCTTTCACGATCACAGTTACCTTGATTGTTGTTTTCACGATCACAAACACCTTGTCCTTGACGAATAGAGGATCATAGAGTGATACAAGTGTGAAAAATGTACGTTGAAAATAAAATGCTTTGCAATAATGCCCATCACGATCACGAAAACAAATGACGATCACGATCACGAGACTTGATTTTTTTGTCATCACGGATCACGGGCAAAGTCCCATCACGATCACAGAAATGGAAATTTCGGCAATCACGGTCACAGAAAGGTAAAAAAACGCCAATCACGATCACGATTTTAAACCCTTTGGGGCCCTCGAGTATGACTGAGTGTCTGTATCCCATATTATCTTGATATAAAGACCACTGGGCCGCTGTTTGGTTTTGTAAATGATCAGACGTTCCAATAACTAATTTTTCTTTTAATGTTTTTATTCTGATGTTTGATAAAGTGCTTTTTCCTTGTTGTTTTTACGATTCCGACAGAGACAATTTCGGCAAAAATGTAAACAAACAAGATAAAGTAGCAGGACAATTCCAACACAATTGTCCGATAAAGTGCTTTGTCAAACATGTCCTATTTCTACAAAAATGTAAGCAAACAAAATAAATCACGGAAAATCGAAAAGTGAAAGTGAAAGTATTTGCAGTAGACTGTCATAGGACAGTTGGAAATAAGCAGAAAGTAGAGTTATTTGCAAAATAAAATGACCGTGTGTACACCCAAAGACTTCGTTTCGGGCATATTCCAGCAGTCGTGTGGATATATAGAGAATACTAGGGGAAGGGCTCCTAATATGGACCACTTTTTGTTTCATGCTGATAACTAGCTTGTTTTCTTGCGAAGAAGTTTTATTTTGTGTTTGGTAGTCCATCTCTCTTAGGTTAACCGTTAGGCCTAATTAGAGTGAAATAGCTTTGATAGACATTCAGCAAAAATTAAATACAGAAAAAAATCACAAATGGTCCATATTAGGAGCCTGGGCGCCTAATATGAACCAGTGAAGCGGCCTTCGCGAATCACTGTAAAAAGCCCCCTATACTTCGAAATAACTTGATACACTTTGTGTACAAGTCAGACTAATTAAAATATGCTTTAGATTTATCTGTTTCGGGTCGATGAGAGCATTATTTGAAGCATACCAGGAAACTAAAGAAGCTTATAGTCAAAAACAAAATAAGTGAAATTATCAACTTCCACAAAAAGAAGGCTTTTTGTTATTTTTTTTTTAAATCTCGAGGGCTAGTTATAGGTTATTAATTTTTTTCAGCAAGCTTCTTAATGAAAATAGCCTTTAGCTTTTATTTTCTTCGATTTGTTGAAGGTGGTCCATATTAGGGGACTCGCACATACTTTGGGATTTTGCTATTATTTTGTGTTTGCAGTAAAAACTCGGGGTCAACACTGCTAAAATGTAACAAATACGGTCTTAGCTGTCATATAAGCAATGTTTGTGTGCTAAAAGTTTGGCTGTGGACAGAAACGAGTCCGTTTTAGGCGGCAAATTTAGAGTGAACGCTGCCAAAAGTAAAACAAGAAGAGCAAACGCTCGATCGAGTCACTTTCGGAGTTCTGAATATTATATGAGGCATCAGATGGACAGGAAGAAATTGCTATTCACAACACAATGAGTCACGTTCACATAAAATTTGAGCCCGGTCACTTTTATAGTTTCCGAGAAAAGCCCAACGTTAAGTTGTGTGTTGCCGAACAGAAAAGGCTAGTTATCTCCCTTGTTTTTCTGATAACGTTCGTAAAAGGCTACAGATGTAAATACTTTGATGTAAAGAATAATCCTACAAAGTTTCAATCACATCCGATGAACTTTGTCAAAGATATAAAATGTCTAATTTTTCCTTTGACGCTGACCTGTGACCTTGAAAAAGGTCAAAGGTCAACGAAACCATCGTTAAAGTGTAGAGGTCATTGGAGGTCACGACTAAACAAAATATGAGCCCGATCGCTTTGATAGTTTCCGAGAAAAGTCCAACGTTAAGGTGGTGTCTACGGACGGCCGGCCGGACGGCCGGCCGGCCGGACAGACTAACACTGACCGATTACATAGAGTCACTTTTTCTCAAGTGACTCAACAAGTCGCGTAAGGCGAAATTACTACATTTAGTCAAGCTGTGGAACTCACAGAATGAAACTGAACGCACTGCATTTTTTCACAATGACCGTAGTCCGCCGCTAGTGCAAAAGGCAGTGAAAATGACGAGCCTGTTCAGCGCGGTAGCGGTTGCGCTGTGCTGCATAGCACGCTTTACTGTACCTCTCTTCGTTTTAACTTTCTGAGCGTGTTTTTAATCCAAACATATCATATCTATATGTTTTTGGAATCAGGAACCGACAAGGAGAGAGAGAGAGAGAGAGAGAGAGAGAGAGAGAGAGAGAGAGAGAGAGAGAGAGAGAGAGAGAGAGAGAGAGAGAGAGAGAGAGAGACAATGACAATGACAATGACAAGGACAATTCTTTATTTTACGAGGGTAGTAGTTTAAGCAGTGGTCTGCTTTTTTACATCCAGCCCTCGCCCTAAAGAGGGACTAACTACAAAAATGAAATACAAATACAAAATAAAAAATAGAAAATAGAAAAACTAAAGAGAGAGAGAGAGAGAGAGAGAGAGAGAGAGAGCCGAGAGAGAGAGACAGAGAGGCAGAGAGACAGAGACAGAGAGACAGACAGACAGACAGACAGAAAGACAGACAGAAAGACAGACAGAAAGACAGACGGATAGACAGACAGAGAGACAAAGACAGTGAGAGATAGAGAGAGAGAGAGAAACAGACAGACAGACAGACAGACAGACAGACAGAGACAGTGAGATAGACAGACAGGCAGGCAGGCAGACTACAAGGAAGACCTACAAGATAGACGGAAAGAAACGCAAGTGTGTTATGAAGGCCTGAACTGAACAAACAAAATGTTCTTCTCTACTGGGAAGACCCTAAAACACGATACTAAACACGTTATATACGTTACGCCGCCATAGCTTTGGCATGTACATTTGAACTTTTCTATCAAAAGAATATTTCAGAGCAACATCTAATGCAAAAGGAAACTGGGCGGATACGGCTTGAGAAAACACACTCTCTTTGACAAAAACAAAAGGTTAACCTTTACCAAAAAGCATTTCAGCCTGGGCATGATGGCAAGCAAACCAGGCAGATTCCTGGCGAAAGCAAAGATATTCTACTGCTTCTTTGGCAAAAGTTCCTCTTCAGAGTTCCCTTCACTATTTCTTTTCTCACGGGAGAGGAGACCAAAGCATCCACACATGCATGCACACACGGAGACTTGCTCGGGGCGACGAGCGAATTAAGATCGCAAGACTTGAGACTGTCGGCGGTCGAAGCACTAGGCGTCAATGATAGAAGCACTGGGGACAATATTAGCACGTGTAACTCAGATCAGTGTTATCACCAGCTTCATCAACTGACCATCAGGAGTCGGACAGGATTAGATGTGTGTTTGATCCCTTAAATCACTCTTTCGTAAGGTTAAGGTTTTTCGGCAAATGAATAGTGACAAGAAGAGAACAAGAAATCTTAGTTTTTCATACAGCTGTACACGAAATTCAGAAACATCCTGACAAAAATCTACAATAGCCCCATACTTCCCCTCCCCCGTAAAAAGAAGAAAACAAGTCGCGTAAGGCGAAATTACTACATTTAGTCAAGCTGTGGAATTCACAGAATGAAACTGAACGTAGTCCGCCGCTAGTGCAAAAGGCAGTGAAAGTGACGAGCCTGTTTGGCGCGGTAGCGGTTGCGCTGTGCTTCATAGCACGCTTTACTGTACCTCTCTTCGTTTTAACTTTCTGAGCGTGTTTTTAATCCAAATATATCATATCTATATGTTTTTGGAATCAGGAACCGACAAGGAATAAGATGCAATAGTTTTTAAAACGATTTCGGAAATTTAATTTTGATCATAATTTTTATATTTTTAATTTTCAGAGCTTGTTTTTAATCCAAATATAACATATGTATATGTTTTTGGAATCAGAAAATGACGAAGAATAAGATGAAATTGTTTTTGGATCGTTTAATAAAAAAATAATTTTAATTACAAGTTTCCGATTTTTAGTTTTAAGCCACCAAGCTGAAATGCAATACCAAACCCCGGCCTTTGTCAAAGATTGATATGCCAAAATTTCAATCAATTTAATTTAAAAATGAGGGTGTGACAGTGCCGCCTCAACTTTTACAAAAAGCCGGATATGACGTCATCAAAGGTATTTATCGAAAAAATGAAAACAATGTCCGGGGATATCATACCCAGGAACTCTCATGTCAAATTTCATAAAGATCGGCATAGTAGTTTAGTTTGAATCGCTCTACACACACACAGACACACACACACACACACACACACACACACACACACACACACACACACACACATACACCACGACCCTCGTCTCGATTCCCCCCTCTATGTTAAAACATTTCGTCAAAACTTGACTAAATGTAAAAAGGAATGAAACAGACAAGCAAGCAAACAACAAACAAAGGCGAACAAACAAATAGAAAGAAAAACTGAAACTCATTCGTGACCATGCATTGTTGACGAAAAAAACACCCCCCGGTTCTGTCTGCTTGGAAAGGACTAATCTTTGTTAAAATCTGAAATCAAATAGTTCTTGTCATTTTCCCCTGTCTTTCATCGTCATGTCCAAAAATCAAATCAACAAATCAACGTTTAAACTTATAAAAACCAATGCATGACAAAAAGGACTATTGGAAAATGACGTTCCTTCTGAAACATGTTCAAATCTTACTTGGGAATGACTGACTGACTGAAATTGTACTAAGACGCCAGACTGTCAGCGGTAGAGGCACCAGGCGTCAATGATAGCAGCAGTGGGGATACTGTTGCATCGTTACCAGTTACATCAGTGTACGTCGTATTTCCTTCAGAGTCCGTCAACAGGGAACGGATTGAATTAAATGTGTGTCTTATGTCTGGGTTGTCTTTCGTTACGTTGAGGTTTGCAGTGTGTGTACCAAGAGAGAACAGTTTATGGAGAACATGTTATTCTTACTACTGCAGCTGGGTAAGTACTTTAGAAGATCTGACGATGACAATTTGTACAACAACAAAAAACAAACACAAATAAAGAAACAAACAAACAAACAAACAAACAAACAAACAAACAAACAACAGCCAACAAACAAAGAAAACAATGAAAAAAACTAAATCAAAGTAAGGAACAATCTTCGTTGCAAGACAGTAACGATTTGAAAAACCCCGTCTGTATCGTCCTTTTACCTTCTTCTTCTTCTGCGTTCGTGGGCTGAAACTCCCACGTACACTCGTGTTTTTGCACGAGTGGAATTATACGTGTATGACCGTTTTTACCCCGCCATTTAGGCAGCCATACGCCGCTTTCGGAGGAAGCATGCTGGGTATTTTCGTGTTTTTTTTACCCACCGAACTCTGACATGGATTACAGGATTATTTCCGTGCGCACTTGGTCTTTTACCAATTAAAGTGTGATTAAAACAACAATTGACACATTTTCTAAAATTGGACTCGCCTTAAAATTGCCTCTTGGTTTTCTTGGTTTTTGAATTGTAATCTACTCACAAACAGTCGTATTGAAGAAGAAAATCGTTAAAACTGAGAAAACCACACACGAAAAAAGACGGTTGGAAACTGCTTGTCTTTTTCATCAATGTTTTAAACTTTTTTCGAACTGACTAAAATGTCAACAGTTTTTAAACATCTTTCCGTCAATTTAAAAAAAAAGTAGAACTTACCAACATGAAACGAGTCGCATTAAACACAACCCATCTTGCGAAACACACAAAGCGTTCTTTCTCCTTGTCAGGACTAGAAGAACATAGATCCACGCTGGTCTGCTTGTTTCTATACCATCCGTACTAAACAGGGTTTACACACACTCAAGCACTGACATCAACCAGAGAGACGTTTGCTGACCGGGCAATGGAAAAACGAAAGAGTATCTCACACAAAACTTGTTTCGCAGACTGTGGAAACACGCGCACACATACACCACAAAGGAACGTCCTTCCGACTGAACTGAAAACGGCACTAACACTGAATTGTTTTTTCAAGGTCTCCGATCGAGGTAGATGGGGTTTGGGGTTGGGGGGCAGGGGAGGGGGAGGGACGGGCGGGGCGGGGCGGGGCGGGGTGGGTTGGGGTGGGGGGGGATGTGGGGTCGGTAGGTGATAAAGAGGTTTGAATACCAGAAGATGGTAAAACAGGGTGATTGTTAATCTTTCTTGAAAAACAGCTGTTCTTTCAGTCTAGCGTGTCATAGCTCCTTTTCTAATTGCGGAAACACCAGTCTTCTCGCGTACGTTTTCATCCATTATTCCCCAATTCAGAAACAGAGAAAAAAAAGTAACAGAAAGTGTTGTTAGTCGTAGCAAAACAGGAAGAGCCCTTTACTCAAGTACCGAAAGTCAGTCTAGCTCCGCTTAGACCGCTCACGTTGGCGCGGCACAAGTTATTTTCGCTCTTGGTATCTTTTTCTCTTATTTCTTTTGGTGGAAAAGTCTTCCCACTCACTCATCCGTTGGCCGCGCTAGCTGCTGGCTTGTCAATGAGAGACCTATACGTTTGTCAATGAGAAATGTCGACTTGTGAAAACATCTGCTGGGATGTTATGTGATATATGATACAGCTGCAGCTGCCCCGTTGGGATTATTTTCTTTCTTCTTCAAGTTTTCCTTGGGACAGGCTTGGTCTCTATTGTTGGTCCAGTCTGTATTGCTGGTGTGGTCCCTATTGTTCGACTTTCTCGGTGAAGTCAAAAATGTAAATATAGACCTTTTTTGACTGACACAAGGGTCTCTTTCATCTTGGCGCATGAGTGTGTGTCATTGATTTGTGGCGCAGAATTCGATTTTGTATGACTTGATCTGGTTATTGTGAGTGTACCTTGCTTGATGTAATAAGACATCCACAGATACGTGTGTGTACATATGCACACACCACACAGACACGCACGTATCTGTGGATGTCTTCTTACATCAAGTAAGGTACACTCACAATAACCAGTTATACAAAATCGAATTTTAATGTAAAGCGTACTGTACAAGGATACACACATTAACACATAACCACACACACGCACAAACACACGCGCGATCGCACACACATACACACACACACACACACACACACACACACACACACACACACACACACACACACACACACACACACACACACACACACACACAACGTACTTGGCAGTCCATGATATCAAAGATTAAAGATAAGTGTAAACAGGCTCAAATAAACTGATAAAAAGTTGTTGTTAAGCTCGAATTTAGCACACCGTACCCGACATTTTTTTTTTAAGCAATGAAGTACTAGGTCTGTTACAGAGGCTTTAAACATGATAATAACGTTTATGTCCAGGGCAGTATTCTTTTTATCATGGAATCCATTAATTGGTCTGATTAAGAGATACAAGATGTTAAAAGGTGAAAGTTATCTTTCACAAACTTAAAGACTGAAAGTGTCCATTCATGCACTGCAAGGTTACGAATGTGCAAATGGTTACCTTCAGCACATCGTCACGCTCATAAGATAAATGGTTACCTTCAGCACATCGTCACGCTCATAAGACAAATGGTTACCTTCAGCACATCGTCACGCTCATAAGATAAATTCCTATGTCATTTTTTTATGTTTTGAGAAAAACGAAAAAAACTTTCTTTTGTTTCTGAACAATCTGCCTATCTCATTTTAGTTATAAGTTGCAAACTGCCTATCTCGAGCGATGACAGCTGGATAAACGTGAGATAAAGAGCTGACAGCAACATTTTCAATCAGCAAAACTCCATAACAAGCCACACAGAGCTGTTGCATACTTTCACATTTTCAAAACAAGTCTTCCTGTATCACAAAGAAAAGGTGCCTAACTCAAGAAACAAGATCGGCAGTTTTGCTTACGTTACCGTGGCAATGGTTTCCGATGGTCTGAGAGTTTGTACTCTCTAACACATGGTAGATACCCTTCCAGTAGCTTCCCCTGTAATTTCACTACAGGAATGCCTAACACTGAGATAGGTATTTTGCTTATCAGGGGCGGATCAGTTGCTTTGTAAGGGGGGGGTGCACTTTGAATCGAAAGTGAATGTGATGGGCGCGAAGCGCCCGAATTTGCTAGGGGGGTCCGGGGGCATGCCCCCCCGGAAAAAAATGTTGCTCAAAGAAGCAAAATGGTGCCATCTGGTGCCATTTGAACTTATAAATGGTCATAGAATCAGCTTTCCAAATTTTTTTTTTTGCTGGAGGGGGGGTGCACGTGCACCCTGTGCACCCCCCCTCCTCGTCCGCCCCTACTTATGAGCGTGACGACATACGATGGTAAACACGAACAGTTATAGTTCATGCAGTAAAAAGGCGAAGTAACTTTGAATACATGAAATTCACATTCACACGGCCCAAACACCTTTACTATAACACAGATTGATATTCTCGCAATTGAAACAATTTTAAAAAATGAATCATTCGATTAAAAAGTGACGGTTAATGTCGTAGGTAAAAGTTGAGATACATACTTATTCCCCATACCAAAGCCCTTTCATTTGACTTGCTGAGTAGGGGCATACTATTGTTTCGCCGGGCGGATGGAAGCACTAGTGTAGGCGAACAATAAACGCAACTGAATACACTTTGCTCGTGATTTGATCGTGGCAACAGTAAGTGGTTGATTATGTTTGTACAACATTTCAGCGCGGCAATCTCCCACTGATCTTGTTTATAATGCTTCCGGGTTAAACCTACAGGATACATATATATGTAGTACTAATGTTTAATCATATTCGGGTTATTGCGAAATATACGAAACTTTTGTTGTTTACAGGTTCAATTTGTGAAACGAATCTTTCAATTTTTTTCTCTTTTCTTTTATACACAAATGCCACATTTTAGCCTTTACGCGAGTCACATGCTTGTCGTTAAACACATACAAACAACGCTAGTAAAGTCCAAAAAAATAAAGCTACCAGTGTGCAACGCAGTTGCACTAACATTACCTTGTTCCGTCATACACGAAGACCACCACACGAAGAAAGTGAACATGCTCTGGACGCGTACATCACACAGGCAGAAGGACAACCATTAATATTATCAAGTTTCACAGACGTCAACAGTTTTACACATAATCACAGATGTCAACATCACGGGGAAAATCACTCTCACGTGCACTGTGTGAAGAAATCCGGTCCCACAATTGCGAAGATCACAGGTTTTGTTTCCACAGTCGGCAAGACAACAGACATCGGATAGTTGACACAGTTGTTGCAGTCATCATCCTTTTTATGCGAGTGTTTGAGACTGTGTATTTTATGACGAGGAATAACACGTTAAAACAGAAAAACGGCCACCGCAGAAAGCCAAAATGTGAAAAATCCAAGGAACTCAATGCTCACAAGTGGGATGAATATCTCTCACAACACGGGTATGTGGAGGTGCGTGGTACCAGGGTCCACCTGGTGCACTTCTGGGTGCAAGGCAAGACGTGACATAGCAACACGTATGCATCGCAGCCTTGCTCTGGCCTGTTCGTCTCACAAGCAGCTAACTCACCTCGTCTCTACGTGAGTCCTCAGCTGGTGTGCGGTGTCCGAGCAAGTGTCTCTGCTTAATTGCACGTCAGTCTTGATTGCGGACGCTATGCAGTAGCGAAGTGGAGTGGAGAGAGTGTATCAGCAGTACATTATATGTCTATAGCTTGCCGTCTTTATCGCCATCACTTTCTGTTTGGCCCTATATCACCACCACGTTTTTAGCTTCCCTTACCACTTCACATCACATCACTGCACCTATAACTGTCTTTCCTCCCCCCTCCCCGTCACGAACCACTCTCTGTCTCCCCCACACTGAGATGCCGCTTGTCAGTCCAACCCGTACAGTTCCTACCACCACCATCAGCTTCTACTGGTGTCCGTTGGCGTTGCGGACAGGCCCCCCAATCGAGTTGGACGAGTCATTTAGTACGGGGTGATAGGACCATTCCCGAAAACTCTCCGTTCCATTTCCTGGCAAACTGGCCCATTCCCCTCGAAATCGGGCTTTTTTCTTGTTTTTGGTCAACCTCTCCTTCTTCAGTGTCCTCACGTTGTCTTCAGTACACGCAGTACAGACCACCACCAAGAAAACTGATTGTTTTTATTCTTGGGTGAATCTGTGTAGAAGGCGCTTAACTTCGTGACTGCTACTGCTAGACGGGCTTTTTGACGTCTTCTTCTTGGTCGCACAATTTGGGAGGAATGGGAGGGAAGGGGTGGGGGTGGGGGGGGGGGGGGAGGGAGGGAGGGAGGTAGGAAGAGAGGAGGAGTGGGGTACGTAAGTGTCTCGATGTCTTTTGCCTTTCACTGTCTCTCCCTGAATCATCCAGAAAGAAAGCAGAAATCGTCCAGACTGTCTCTGCCACTCAATTCGTTTTCTGATTTGTCTTTGGTATCAGTCACGAAATCCTTTCTGAGTGCGGCGGTAACGACCTTGTCAACACTAAATTGACGGTATGTCAGTTTTTCTTAGGCTTGTTGTTCTTTCACAGACTGAAGAGTAATAATGTTTTTTCCCTCCTGATTTGTCTTATCCTAAAGCAGTCTTATGTTGGAGACCTCTTATTTCAATGTCACAGTATGTCACACTTTTTAACTATTTTATCTTTGTCATACTTTCTAACTCGTTAACTTATAATTATGTCTGCGTCACTTGTTTCTGATACTTGATTTCATTTTATGTCCGATTGGAAGCGGTTCAAATAATACCATACTTCCACTTAGAAGCGCCACGATTTATTTTCTGTGGTTCACTTGTTTGTGGCAGTGTCAAATCCGCCAACATTCATTCGTCAGGTCGAATTGTATTTTTGGATTCAGTATTGAAAGAGTCACACAGACAATTGCATCGAAATATTGTTCATTCCTTTTTTCCCCGCGAAAAAAAGTTGTGGTTTCTTTTCGCTTTACCTTTGCAAGATGGATAAAATTGTACATGCAAGTTTTATGAAGTTGTTTTCTATGTCATGGGTTTGCAGTCAGCTTCTTCAAGATCTGCTGATTACGATTACATTGTTTTTGTTTCTAAATGTAAGACAACATCAGATCGCTGGTTTCATACACAGAAAAAAAACCTTTCGACTTTTTAATTTCCCCAGCACAGTGTGTTTTTAGCGTGTATGTGTTTATTTTTCCACCGATAACAACTTTTTCTTGCGTTGAATTAACTAAATAGCTCGTACCATTAGTCACGCTAACACACATACTCTCTCTAGCTCTCTTCAACAATCCAATATCCGTATCACTCAAAAACCTTTTTCTTCTTCAGATTCGCGTCGTCTCTCAAGCATACACTTCAACACTTTATGTCCTGAAGTCTCCATCCAGACATGATCCTCAAGAGTTCACAGCCACACTGACAGCCAGACAGGAAGGTGAAGAATTCTCACATTGTAGCAGCCATGCAAAATGTGCGACTGCATGGCAGAATCAGTATGCACGCACTTTAGCGTCACGCTCGCTACGAATCTGGCCACTTCTCAGGCTCGCGGCACTACAAGCCAGGGTTTGGGGACGTCGAGACGCGCGCCACTCTTTTGTTGAGGAGTCCGCTTTGCAGGCGACGATATTTTTTACCTCCATCACTCGAACACCATCTGATTCGGGAAGTGTGTTTACTTTTGTGGGTGCAGCAGTTTCTGCATGGTTGTGGTATACGGTTAGGTACATGTTTGAATAGATTTGTACTACGGTAATGAAGGGTGGTAGTGTGTGTGTGTGTGTGTGTGTGTGGGGAACATACCATTACGTCCCAGTACCATTACGACCCAGTACCATTACGTCCCAGTACCATTACGTCCCAGTACCATTGCGTCCCAGTACCATTGCGTCCCAATACCATTGGGTCCCAGTACCATTGCGTCCCAGTACCATTACGTCCCAATACAATTACGTGCCATTGCGTCCCCGTACCATTAGGTCCCAATACTAGTGAATTTAATTTCTCAGATGTTACTGTAGCAGTGTAGCGACACGTTTTGTAATAAAAGTGCGTTTTGTAATAAATTTATTACAAATCGTGTTCGGATTACACAATTTTTATTACAAAACGCGTTCAACACGATTTGTAATAAAAATTGTGTCGGTACATAGCAGTATTTCACAAATAAAAATAAAATAAAAAGATGTGTATCGGTTAGTCTACATGAGGTGAAGTGGGAAAAAAAAATGTTTGTTCATGGGAGAAACAAAAATCCTTCACGATATAATCAGAAACTGTAAAGGATATTGCATGTCAGTTTGTTTGTTTTGAGGCGCTCCTTGCTTTCCTTACAGGTTTTCTGAGGTAACCATGTTCTTTCTTTTAAAATAAACTGAAGCACGCTAACCTAAACCGAAGTGTAAAATTAATATATGCTTTAGCGGTGCTCGACACAAAGAAAAATACCGAAACAGTACAGTACACCGCTTTGTATTCCACTGTATGAAACCGAGCATGACATGACTGTAGGCTTATTTACTGAGTAGACGATGTTTAAACCCGTTTCTGAGAAAAGCTAGACTGACTGTCCAGTCATCGAACCTTCAGCACATAGACACCGAGACACAGATAGCGAAACCCATACACGCACAAATGTAGACACAGACACCTACATACATACGTACATAACACACACACACACACACACACACACACACACACACACACACACACACACACACACACGCGCGCGCGCGCAAGAATATGCATACATGCACAATCAGTGACATAGACTAGTTCTACATGGGACGATGTTTCAATAACAAATCATTTCATTTTTCTTCCTGTTTAATGACTGAACAAACACAACCGTATCTTTAAAAATCAACAACTGCATATTCTGGTAAAATCCTGGTTCGTATACATGTACATGTTTAACATTTAACATATTACTCTGCAACCCTCCTGCGATCAAAATTCCTTTTGGATTCATAAATCGAAGACACTTGAATTAAATATTATTGGGCAAGAAACTGTTATGTTACTTTACATAAACAGGTACTGTAAGTAACACACGCCTAAAAAAAAGGAACATTATAAAGGCCTTCAACTAGCTGTTCTTCTTTTTTTCTCCACGATCATCATCATTATCATCATCTCCACAATCATCATCATTATCATCATCTCGTCGTCATCATCATCATCATCAACATCAACAACAACAACCAACAACAACAACAAGATTTTTTTTTGTTACAAAACACAATAGAAAAGAGAAAAAAACAAATGTGTCAAGTAAGTGCATATACAGGCTTCAACATTATTGCTACGTAAATTTGTGCAATCTTGAAGCTTGAAATTACTCGGATAATATAAGGTAAGATACTC
This sequence comes from Littorina saxatilis, assembly GCF_037325665.1. NCBI lineage: Eukaryota > Metazoa > Mollusca > Gastropoda > Littorinimorpha > Littorinidae > Littorina > Littorina saxatilis. Next base: position 4,495,477 of record NC_090256.1, on the reverse strand, counting down.
CGTACTTATAAAATCCACTGTTCATTTTCATCCTTTCGCTGACCTACTCTGCCGTACAATATCCATGACACACACACACACACACACACACACACACACACACACTCTGCCCAATTGTGTTGGGACGTAATGGTACGGGGGCGTAATGGGATTCCTTTATGGGACGTATCGAGATGCAATTTTCTTGGGACCTATCGACACGCAATTTTGTTGGGACACAATGGTACGGGACGCAATGGCACTGGGACCCAATGGTATTGGGACCCAATGGGATTGCTTAATGGGACGCAATGAGACGGCATTTTTTTGGGACGCAATGGTACTGGGACACAATGGTACTGGGACGTATTGGCATGACCCCGGTGTGACTTGGGGTGTGTGTATGTGTGTGTGTGTGTTCCGTGTGTGTGTGTGTGTGCCGTGTGTGTGTGTGTGTGTGTGTTCCGTGTGTGTGTGCCGTGTGTGTGTG
>NC_090256.1:4485008-4492508 GCF_037325665.1 Littorina saxatilis | reverse complement strand
GAATATCAGAAGAACCAAACGTCGCCGTGTCGCGCTTCTAAATGAGTATGAAACTCTTAATGAGGTCAGGTGTTGTCTAATTTGTGTTTTTGTAATTTGTGACCATTACCAGATCATTAAATGTTCACTAATTGAGAGCAATTAGAAATAAGAACATGCAATGGCAATGCATTTAAGGCCAGAATAAAGATACCAGTCAGTTAATTCAATGAAAAAGCATGTTGCCAACAGTTTGTTGTTTATTTATATTTACCTACTCTCGAGGTCCGCCCTGATATGGCCCTTCGTGGTCGGCTGGACGTTAAGCAAACAAACAAACAAACTCTCGAGGTAGTAAGATATTTGATACCCCTTTACATTACACACATATGTTCGGGTTTTGTTTAGCTTGCCATCTTAAATTTTTTTTATCACGTTTTCATGGCTTAGTCGTCGCTCTGCTCCGTCTTTGAAGTCATATTTGATTTCATTCTGTCGCAACATTGACATATGGAGTGATCGCATGAAAGGGTACAGCTTCATGCGAGATTTCGTACTGTCATTTCTGTTCTTGTGCTTGACACATTGTTTATTTTGTTAGGCGTGAAACTGACGGGCAAGCGTGAAATGGGCTTTTATATGGCTGTTCTGCTTTCTGTCAGTCAAAACCATTTGTTTTTGTCGCATATGTCCTTGCTGGCTATCGATGCTTCGCTCTTTACGTACGCTGTGACATCGATTTGTATCATTACTTTCGTGGTTTTGTTTTTAATTCTCCTTCAGCTCCGTCGTCATTATTGTCATTTGTCATCATCGTTATCTTCATAGTCGTCGTCATTATTGTCATTTGTCATCATCGTTATCTTCATAGTCGTCCGTCGTCATTATGAAAGCCTGTCAGCGGAAACAAAAGATGCGTAACCAGAAGGTAGTAATGCGTCATATAGATCGTTGTCGTTGTCTTCATCACCATCATCAGCCACAGCAAACTGATAAAAGCGTAGTCACACTATATATCAATGCGTCACCTACATACCCATCACACCCCTCGGATATCTTCGGAAAGCGAAGACCTGTCATTTGTATAACATAATCTTACTGTTATGAAAATAATGTCGTAGGCTTGAACCTCATCAATCGTACACTTTGCTGGCAGACTCGTATAGAGAAAACCCAGATTTAAATGCCCAAATCAGTCCCCCTCCGCTGCCAGCTGTACGGATGAAAGGAGGACTGGAGAAGACAGTATCCTTTGTCTCGCTGTCCGGTTTAACAGTATAGACGTGAGATCGACAAGAAGAAGAAGAAGAAATGCCCAATACCTAAGAATGCTATAGACCTTTTCGGTATCTGAGCAGCTCTCGCGAGACACGCTCTTTGTTATGCTTTGAACATCGCGAGAACTTCGAACCTTCGCTTGTGCAGCTCGCACGAGATCGCTGTACCGCATGCTTTGCTATGCTCTGAAGCTTGCGAGAGATTACGAGAGCTTGGAATACCGATAGGGTCCATTGAGCAGCTGGTTCTCTCAAAAGAAGACCAAACACTGTGTGCGCCACTAGACTAACTATAACACCTTGGTGGTCCCAAAAGAATACATCTCTTCTCACGATAGTCCAACGTCAAAACCGATGATGAAATTAAGTCGTAACGTCCAAAGTGACAAAAGTGGCCAATTAGGGACGTATCAAAAACTGAACTAGCTTGACCGCTTAGCTCGCCTCGGGGGAGGGGGGTGGCGGTGGGGGGAGTTATGGAATTCCTGCAGATGTATAGATAATCCTGTCTACGATGCATACTACAACACGAAGTCTTATGAAGACGTTGATTCTTAATACAACAACATCCATACGTTCCTATTTCATTTTTTGTAAGTAACGACGTACTCTCAAATTGATTAAAAAAACACTCCATAAACCTAGATCAGTATTTAAAAACTAAATTGATTTAATCCTGACACACATATCGCCCTTTTACACCCAAGCGGATTCACAAATTGACAGTGACAACAATCATAGCACCGAATAACTCACAATTTACACAGCCTCGCTCGACCTTGATTTCTGCCCAGTGAGCAAGCAAGAGGACTCTTTGCCAGACAGATTTCAACAGCCCTCGAACTCGTTCACCTGCGTGCACAAAGTGGTGTCCGTGCTACTTCAAAGAGCACTCAGCTCAAGAACTGATGCCTCAGGCAGAACTATTATCGACACCGATACTGTCTTGTCTACGGTGTGGATTTCTCCCAGTCTGTCAGTGATTCTTTGTCCTCCACTTAAAGTATTTGCAAGAGATCAGGGACTGCTTGTTCTGCTTGTTCTGAAAAGGGGGTATAACCGGTTTTGTGGTTCTTTTGTTCCGAAGGTTGGAATGGTCATACTGTGCGAACTGGGGCACTTCCTGTCTGTGATGGCGAAAGGCTTGGGGTGTTTTGGGTGAAAACTGAACAGTGAGTGTATGTGCAGGGGCGGACGAGGGGGGGGGGGTGCACAGGGTGCACGTGCACCCCCCCTCCAGCAAAAATTTTTTTTTTGGAAAGCTGATTCTATGACCATTTTATAAGTTCAAATGGCACCAGATGGCACCATTTTGCTTCTTTTTTCCGGGGGGGGGGGGGGGGGGGGGGGGCATGCCCCCGGACCCCCCTAGCAAATTCGGGCGCTTCGCGCCCATCACATTCACTTTCGATTCAAAATGCACCCCCCCTTACAAACCAACTGATCCGCCCCTGATGTGAGTGTGTGTATGTGTGTGTGTGTGTGTGTGTGTGTGTGTATGTGTACCCTTGTTAGCGGTATTTGCAAGGCCTCCACGTTTTGTTTCCAGTGCAGAAAGAGGAGTTGAAGGTTAATTGTTGCCCCGACAGCTTCTTAACATTCCTAACTGAAGCAAGAACAAAGTCCCCTAGTTAAAGGATATATCTCAACTGCACGCCTGTCTTTCTATTCCTGACTTTTTGGCCCGTCTATTACCTCCCACACTGTCTGTCTGTCTGTCTGTCTGTCTTTCTGTCTATATTCCTGTGTTAGTCTCTCTGCCTGACTCTCTTATTCTCCCCCCCCCCCTATCTGCCCCTCTCTCTTGCGTTTGTTTGTTTCTTTGTTTGTGTCTATGTTTGTTTCTTTGTTTGTGTCTTTGTGTGTGTTATCTAATCGTGGTCTTTCTCGCTTTTGTCTGTAGTATTTCATTCGCATTTTTAGTATTCTTATCGGTATGGTTCTAAAGTAAACATTACAAGTTTTATTTCTTTTAGAACAGGTTGTTAGACAAGGACTTGTACCTTTCTTTTTACATTTAGTCAAGTTATGACTAAATGTTTTAACATCGAGGGGGGAATCGAGACGAGGGTCGTGGTGTATGTGCGTGTGTCTGTGTGTGTGTGTGTGTGTGTGTGTGTGTGTGTGTGTGTGTGTGTAGAGCGATTCAGACTAAACTACTGGACCGATCTTTATGAAATTTGACATGAGAGTTCCTGAATATGAAATCCCCGAACATTTTTTTCATTTTTTTGATAAATGTCTTTGATGACGTCATATCCGGCTTTTCGTGAAAGTTGAGGAGGCACTGTCACGCTCTCATTTTTCAACCAAATTGGTTGAAATTTTGGTCAAGTAATCTTCGACGAAGCCCGGACTTCGGTATTGCATTTCAGCTTGGTGGATTAAACATTAATTAATGACTTTGGTCATTAAAAATCTGAAAATTGTAAAAAAAAATAAAAATTTATAAAACGATCCAAATTTACGTTTATCTTATTCTCCATCATTTGCTGATTCCAAAAACATATAAATATCTTATATTCGGATTAAAAACAAGCTCTGAAAATTAAATATATAAAAATTATTATCAAAATTGTTTTTTCGAAATCAATTTAAAAACACTTTCATCTTATTCCTTGTCGGTTCCTGATTCCAAAAACATATAGATATGATATGTTTGGATTAAAAACACGCTCAGAAAGTTAAAACGAAGAGAGGTACAGAAAAGCGTGCTATCCTTCTCAGCGCAACGAATACCCCGCTCTTCTTGTCAATTCCACGGGCACTGCCTTTGCCACGGGCGGTGGAGTGACGATGCTGCTGCGTTGCGTTGCGTTCAGTTTCATTCTGTGAGTTCGACAGCTACTTGACTAAATGTTGTATTTTCGCCTTACGCGACTTGTTTGATATTGTTTTTAAAATCCGCACTCAACACGACACATCGTTCGAGTAAACAATGCAATGATGTCATACCGTTGAGTTCATATTTTACCACTGGGTTCTCTGGATAGCAATGCCAAAACAGGAGGAAGACTTAGGAGGCTCATCTGAGGTTGAAAAGCTCGAACTTTGGGGATTTACCGAGAACGAACTGTTGTTTTGAATATGCTGTGTTTATCATACACATTACTCCTCTTTCTCCTTTTTTTTTCTTTTAGTTTTTTTGCTAAATGACTTTGATCAGAACTAATGAACTGACTACAGATATCATATTTTATTTTATAATTTTTGTTTAGACACACGCGCTGCCAACACCGGTTAAACGAAGCAGATCTTGAGCCATCATTTTCAGTTCTCGTTTGAGATATGTGCATTTGGATGTAAAACCATAACAGAAAGGGATTGGTGTGGTAAGTGCCCAGGTTCCATTCCAAGGGCGGGTTGACATATTTACACAGAAACATATCATGTAAACCCAATTAAGTGATGCAATACCGCTATTGTTTACAAGGAATTACCGTAATCCTGCGCAGGGCACAGTACCAAGTAAACGCGTACCCTCTACTTTCGGTCGAAGTTGGTGCATAAGGGGGGTGGGCGCATACAATGTAGTGTACACCCGTTTTCCCATGTCGGAAAAAACCTCAACTTTGCAATGTCCTATCAGGACGGGCGTACTGGCCATGAGACGTACGTGTCAGTGTTCCAGCAGCGCTCGGGCCGTGGGTCACCTAATCCAGATGGACCACGGGATGAAGATCTCAGGTCCGGCACGTAGAGCTTTGCACCAGCCCATCGATTAGTGTGATGGGGTAGCGTTAAGCGTCTGTGTGTAACGCCCACTGAGTAATTGCTTGTGTAGCTGCTTTCTTTAGACCTCTTACCCATCACTTCTTATGCTTTATCTCTCTGTCGGTCTCTGTGCCTGGCTTGCTGCCTGGCTGACTGGCTCTCTCTGTCTGTGTCCCTTTCTGTCTGTGAGTGTCTGTCTATCTGTCTCGCTATGTCTCTGTCTGTCTGTCTGTCTCTCCCTCTTTCTCTCTCCTTTCTCTCTCTTTTACACACACACACACACACACACACACACGCACACACACACACACACACACACACGAACACACGCACGCACGCACGCACTCGCACATAATTATTCTCTCGGTCTCTGTCATTCTGTCTCTGTCTGTCTGTCTGTCTGTCTGTCTCTCGCTCTCAAGGACAGATTGTAAGAAAAGGCGTAGCCTTAAATCTTAATCCTTGTTAAATAAAGTTCAATTCAATTCAATTCTCTCTCTCTCTCTCTCTCTCTCTCTCTCTCTCTCTCTCTCTCTCTCTCTCTCTCGCTCTCTCTCAAACCAGGAACCCACACTATCCGTGACCTCCGTCTAATGAAACTCGGCTGAAAAAGACTCGCGCTTTTTTTGAAGATAGAGTGATTCTACGTGAAAAGGGTGGTTTTTTTTGGTTTTTTTTCTTTTTTTTGGGGGGGGTAAAAAAGACATGCTGAAAAGCCTACAAGGAGGAGAAAAGAAACAACAAATAACAAACAAACAAACAAAACAAAACATCATCGACGAAGAGTGTGAAAGTACGCGAAAAGGGACGAGAAGAGAGTTAGGGGTGGGATAAAACGTGCAATTCCAACTCACATGTCATCCGCTTTTTTTCTTCATCCTTCTCTAATTGGCTTTACGAAGTATCACAAGAATAACTAACACAAAACTTGCAGCAAATTGACAGCACTGACTTGAAAGAAAACTTAAATTGATCTGGTTTGCTTTGCAGACGATTTTGGACGTCGAATCTTTTCTGAAAATTCTCCTGAAGGTCCAACTTCAAGGGCAACTTTAAAACCTTGATTTTGGTTATCTGAGGTTGTTTTTTTAATTGGATCGTTCTTGACCTTTTGACACCCGCCGTGTTCTTACAACAAAAATGTGGATTGGAGGCTGGTGTTTTTAACAACTTTCTTGAAGTCATGGGGGCGAAGTTATTTCCATTATAGAGAAAAACACCTGACTAAATGTACAATATAGATGCAAGCTAAGAAGTAATGTGACCTTCATTACACAAAATTATGGACGTCGACTTCTCTCAAGAAAAAACTCTTTCTTAGTTGATGTCTTCTGAAAATTGAAAGTTTTCGAACTTTCTGCAGCCGCTGTCAGTCGTGGTGTTGAAATACAAATGCAAGGTTGAATTTAGTATTTATATGATATTTGCTTATAGCATGTATGGACGCAATGTTCTTTCATGACAGGGACTAGCTAACTAAATATAGAAGCAAACTGAAATTGATGTAAATTACATCACACAAAACGTTGGGCGTCGACTTCTCGTCTCAATGAAATCTCCTGCAATTCCCTACAAGTCCGAAGCCAAGGAAACTGCCAAAAAAAATCTTAAAAAAATCGTGTCTTTTAAAATTGAATGTTCTTGAACTTTCTATTCAATTTGTCAGCCCTGGTATTCAAATAAGAATGTTAATCCGGAAGGCAGTCTGTTTTTTACAGTTTCTGGAAGGCATCGAGGCAAAGTTCTTCCATCCCAACTATGGACATTGACTCATATTCTCCGTGCGTTCTGTGTGTGTGTGTGTGTGTGTGTGTGTGTGTGTGTGTGTGTGTGTGTGTGTGTATGTGTGTGTGTGGTGTGGTGTGTGTGTGTGTGCGTGCGTGTGTATGTATGTGTGTGTGTGGTGTGTGTGTGTGTTGCATGTGCTGTCCACAGAAGTTAGTCTATCTGACTTACGGTTAGTCAGTCAACCCCTCAATCTAGCGTGTGTGTTCCTCTGTGCCACTGTCATCACTGGAAGACAAAACGGGGTTTGAATTATCTTGATACTGCATGCGATAACTTAGAATCTCATTGACAGCTGGTATTTGTTTTAATAGATGGCCAATGCACCGGTGCAGATAATATATAGGTTCTGATTAGGAAGTTTCAATAGCCCCTAAATGTGCCCATTACACCCTGAATCTCAGTTTATTTTCCAAGGATGTGACGAGTACTAGATAACTCAGACGTTTGTTTTCCCAAATTCCCGCTGATAGATAAGGCTGGAAGTTAATGCATGCAAATGAATTTACACCAGTAAGACATGTGTCCATTTCTCTACTTAAAGCTCGAACAACAGCCTGCATTGCGAATGGTTCCATGGGACACGCACTTTTCTTGTAACACCTTGAATCTTTAGGATGTTTTTCAAAGAGAGTATGTATGCTAGATTCGTCGGAAACGTGTTTCCCAAATGCCCGCTGCTAGAATATAATGAGAGGGAACAATCTGTATATGTAAAACATTCAATGTTCTGTCCAGAAACACT
>NC_090256.1:4437508-4480008 GCF_037325665.1 Littorina saxatilis | reverse complement strand
AACAAGAAGAACAACAACAAGAAAAAGAAAAAGAAGAAGAAGAAGAAGAAGAAGAAGAAGAAGAAGAAGAAGAACAACAACAACAACAACAACAACAACAACAACAACAACAACAACAACAACAACAACAACAACAACAAAAAGAGGAAGAAGAACAAGAAGAAGAAGAACAAGAACAAGAAGAACAACAACAACAACAAGAGGAAGAAGAAGAAGAAGAAATGGTCAGACCAAACGATAGCAGACACCAATCAACATTCCGTCTGGAATGCCACAGGTAGTCAGGACGGCTTCCTGCGTGCCTCTTTTAGAACAGGCAAATCACGTCGCAAACCGAAAGGATATATTTCTTTCCGAACCTCTTGTGCATGGACACACAACTGTTTGAAAACAAGAAGCTGGGACTTGATGGGATGACGGGGTAGGGAGTGGAAGGGGGTGAACATTCAGAGAACCAGACTGTACATCACATCGCAAACCGAAAGGATCTATTTCTCTGGTGCATGGACAGACAGCTGGGTTGAAAACAAGAAGATGGAGGGAGGGAGTGGGGTCACGGTGAAAGAAGGGCGGGGTTGGGGGGGGGGGGGGGGGGGGGGGCGGGGATATAGCTCAGTTGGTAGCGCGCTGGATTTGTATTCAGTTGGCCGCTGTCAGCGCGAGTTCGATCCCAGGTTCGGCGGAAATTTATTTCACAGAGTCAACTTTGTGTGCAGACTCTCTTCGGTGTCCGAACCACCCCCCGTGTATACTACATTGGGTGTGCACGTTAAAGATCCCACGATTGACAAAAGGGTCTTTCCTGGCAAAATTGCTTAGGCACAGTTAAAAATTGTCTACCATACCCGTGTGACTTGGAATAAGGCCGTGAAAGGTAAATATGCGCCGACATGGCTGCAATCGACTGGCCGTATAAAATTTCATCTCACACGGCATCACTGCAGAGCGCCTAGAACTGTACCCACGGAATATGCGCGATATAAGCCTCATTGATTGATTGATTGAAGGAGATGAACATTTAGAGAACCAGACTGTACATCACATCACAAACCGAAAGGATCTATTTCTAATTTATACCTCTGGTGCATGGACACACAGTTGTTTTGAAAACAAGAAGGTGGGACTTGATGTGAGGGCGGGGTAGGGTGTGGAAGGGGAGGAGCATTCAGAGAACTGGTGCATGGCATTGCAATCCAAAAGGGTATATTTCTAATTTAGCCTCTCAGTGAAGCATGGACACACAGCTTTTTTGAAACAAGAAGATGGGACTTGATGTGGGGTGGAGTAGGGTGAAAGGAGTCGAGCATTTACAGTGTACGAGCCTTGCTTAGTTCCCCCCCCCCCCCTCCCCCCCCCCCCCCCGTTCTTCTTCAGTCACCGATGTTGTGGCTTTTTCACAACGCAAAAATATGTCTACACAGGTAGTGAAGTATATAAACTAATTGGTAATTGTTGCCAAAATGTGTTTTGGTAAATACCGGTTTGGTAAATCAATGAACATTATTTAACTATAACTCTGAATTGAGATCAAATGGACCAAAATCAATCGCCCCAAGAGCTATACAGTTAGGATTGGGGCAATTATGTCATCACACGCCAGAAATACTTTTGTTTGTTGTTTGTTGATTGTTTGGTTAATGTTTTGAGGCTGTAATTTATCCACTATGCCTTCTTCCACCGCTGTCGATGTTTTGATTTCCGTCCTACTTTTTGCCTTGGGAGGAGCTCGTATTTCACATTCTGTTGCTAGAGGCCGTACTACAGCTCTGAACTCGCACAATTAGCTACAGAGTTCGGTTTGAGGTTTGAATAGATGAGACCACACACGAGGAATGCCTTAGAATCAGTGTTTGAGCGGCGTTCTGTTAATCAGATATATTTGCTGTGGGGGGTATTCCGAGACGGTGTATATTCTTCAATAAACAGTGTGTATGTTTATGCCGTGTACTGCGTTTTAATCCCGTATAGCATTGAATGTGCATGCGTTCGCTAGATTACAGATTTAACTTCCTTAATCCAACGAGTTTTGTCTGCTTCTACGAATGCGTACTCACGAGGACTGAATAAAATATTACGACGACCGGAAGTCGGGACTCCCGCAAAGGAGAGAAAGCAAAGAAAACCGCTCGCTAATTAAAATATATTCAATTTAATCAATTAGAATAGCTACGGAGCATTTTCGGTCAAATCATTAGAAGTGTATTTATAATACAGCACAGCGAATATCCGTTGAACTTTTAGATCCGGATCGTCAGGAAATGTTCCCAAAATGATTCCTTAGATATTATTTAACATTTTTAGAAAAGTAGATTGACATTTTGTTGACTTACAGATCTGATTGAGGGAAGGATAGACCAAAGAAAAAGGATACCACAAAAAGCATAAAAGAAGGGTTGAAACAGAGAGAGATTGAGAGAGAGTGTGTCACGGTTTCAGTGGCACGAGTGGGAAAGGAACTCTTTGTGTGGCGCCTTTCCCAAATTGCAATGTAATGCACCTGTTGCTGGCAGCCGCATTGCGGAAAGGTTCTGCTAAACGATCACGAAATTCACGTGGAAAGTGCCGGCGTGAAATCCGTGCAGGAAAATGGGGTGATTCTTCGCTCACTATTAAAACAAGTGTTCCTAGCATGCTATACCTGCGTATGGTAGGCGACCAGTGATTGGTCAGGGAGATCGCCTGGTCTAGGACAGGCGATTGCTGATTGGTCAGGGAGATCACCTGGTTTTTCTTTGTCCCGTCTGGGTTTTTTCCTACACAAGTTTTTGCAGACACAGGTCTGGGTTTCCGTGACTAAGATTTGGAGGATTCGAACGCGTTGCAAGACTGGTTTAGGTCGACCAACGGGCTTCTGGCGTCAGTGCAGAACGCAGAAGGCTTAGGACGGAGGGATTTGGCTACATATTTTCGCTGACGAGCGGGAGCCAAATATTCAAGCGGTTTGCTTGGGAGAGCTACGTTTTGCGAGCTGTTGAGGTAATTAGCCGTTACTGTACGCTGGTGACCGGTCAGTGTCTGTGAAATGTAAACTCTGTTTTGTTTCTCCATGATAGCGTATAACTTGCTCATTATAACGCTACATTGTAATCTGTATATGGTTTTTGCAGATATGGAGAGGAGGAGAAAATGTCTTGAGTTGTTATTAAAAGTTTATTCTTGCAGGTACCACGTGCTCGCTGAAGGGGGAAGTTAGATATGTTTAAAGGTGGAAAAAGGGGGGATTGTTGCCATGGTCACTGCACCAACTACTCTGTTTCAGCTTGCTGGAGGTTTGCTACCCGGTTTCTACCCGATTGCTACCCAGTTTCTACCTGGTTGCCGGAAACGTGCTACACTTGGCTACACGTTTGCTGGAGACGGGCTGCGGGCTACGCTGTTGCTGTTCTTTACTGTATGGTTGCTGTTCTACGGCTGTTACTGGTGTTGCTGCAACTTTCACGTACCTGTATGCACCACTGCGCCACTGTGTTTCATCGAATGGACTCTGGCTACACTGAGAGTTGAGTGCACCCATGCGTAAACGCCCCCCACCTTGTCATCTTCCTAACCCTTTATGAAGAACTTTGAGTTGTGACAACGTGGAGTGTTAACGCCTGCACAGGTTAAGACTTTTTACAGAGCAGCTAAGTGTTTTCTAACGTTACACGGTTCAGCGTGTTCTTATTATTTCATAAACTTTAACTGGCTTTTTGTCAGTTATTTTTGTTTTACGACTTGGTCGTAAAAACACTTTTGGCTTCACGAGAAGAGGGAGGTGGAGAGTTAGTGTATATAAACAGACGTCTAGAACTTATACTTTTTTTGTGTGACTGCGAGAGTGAATCGTGGTGTGGTTAATCGGTTAGCAGTAATTGACCGTTTTAGGTCATTCATTTGACTTATAAAACGTGAGAGAGAGAGAGAGAGAGAGAGAGAGAGAGAGAGAGAGAGAGAGAGCGAGCGAGCGAGAGACAGAGACAGCGAGAGAGAGAGAGAGAGAGGGGGGGGGGGGGATAGTATAGATAGATGAGACAGACAGTGAGACAGACCGAGAGCAGGGATGTCGTTAGGCGTCGGACATCGGACATTTATCGATGAAAATCCCCAAATGTCCGATTCACATTGCCGCATGTCGGTCAGATGTCCGATCGTTTTAGCCTGAGCGTGGTCATTGTCCGATATGTACTCCATTCCTTCGGACAGCGCGATATTCGATAATTTTCATTTCAAGATACAAATCTTCTAAAAGACCGAACGCTCTCGTGTTCAGCTGACACTGGAGTTGCCAGTGCGGATCTTTTCTTTTGTCTGGAATTCCCGAACCGTTTGCGGTATGCGCCGTTTGGGTATAACCGTCTATTATAGTGGATTATTTTTAGATCAGTGCATGCTGCAGGAGTACGGGAGACAACTCCAACTGACTAAATTTGTCGTCTGCTTTTGTTTTCGATACGAGACGAAGCACTGAATTATGCCGCTGAAAAAAAACCTAAAGCCTGCAAAAGATCAGCATTAGATCAAACCGATCATTTTGTTTTTCAACTTTTATCCAAATCATGCAGTCTGTAATCAAAGTAAGAGCTCTGAAGTTGTTCATGTTGGTTTCTTTGTTGTGGTTTCTTTGAAACTAAACAAATACAACATTATACACACACTGTGTTGATGTATTTACTATATTATGTGTGTGTTCTCACAGCGCGTTGGTGTGTGTGTGTGCGTGTGCGTGTGTGTGTGGGCACATGACTTTGGAACAATTCCATGGAATGTGTTATAAGCTGTTTGGCGCAAATTCATAATGTCCTATTAGACTTTCTGAAAGCGGTCAAATGTCCTATTGATGCTGAAGAACTCAGGACATTTGTCCTATAGGTATGGATTTGTAGCAACATCCCTGCGAGAGTCGGACACATAGAGGTTAGATGGTGTTCTTGTTAGAGCGAGAAATACATGTATCTCAAAAAATCCACAGACGTAGACGCGCGAAGGGACAGGAGCTTAAGATTTTGTACACCGAAGTATGCCTTGCATGTCAGACAAATGTTCTACAAGTGTAACGATGTACTTTCCAGAGGCAGTTGGCACTAATTGACTAAAGATGCTTTCACCCATCCTCAGTCTTTGACAACCTGTACTGTAAAATCTAAACAACGAAGTGACTGTGGTAAGATGAACAAAGTGACTGTCGTCTTTGTATCGGTGAGTACAGTAATCCTTTGTTTTTTAAACCTGCAGGGGGTCGTTTCTGGAGAAAAAAAAGCAGAGTTCTACAGAGATTAACATCACAAAGCAAGACAAGTTAAGTTTATGGAACGTTTAATCTTACATACAACGAAACATTCACAACAACTTTGACCTTTCGGTCTTTAAAACAAAGTTTGAAGAATAAGATTGAATTTATTATATAGTTTGAAAGAAAAAAAAAACACATTTCTTTGCTTGAACAGATACTCAAGCATCTGTTCTTGTTCTTGTTCTTGTTCCTGTTTGTTGTTCTTGTTCCTGTTTGTTGTTACATTTAGTAAAGTTTTGACTAAATGTTTTAACATAGAGGGGGGAATCGAGACGAGGGTCGTGGTGTGTGTGTGTGTCTGTCTGTGTGTGTGTGTGTGTGTAGAGCGATTCAGACTAAACTACTTGACCGATCTTTATGAAATTTGACATGAGAGTTCCTGGGTATGATATCCTCAGACGTTTTTTTCATTTTTTTGATAAATGTCTTTGATGACGTCATATCCGGCTTTTCGTGAAAGTTGAGGCGGCACTGTCACGCTCTCATTTTTCAACCAAATTGGTTGAAATTTTGGTCAAGTAATCTCCGACAAAGCCCGGACTTCGGTATTGCATTTCAGCTTGGTGGCTTAAAAAATAATTAATGACTTTGGTCATTAAAAATCGGAAAATTGTAAAAAAAAAAAAAACATTTTTATAAAACGATCAAAATTTACGTTCATCTTATTCTCCATCATTTTCTGATTCCAAAAACATATAAATATGTTATATTTGGATTAAAAACAAGCTCTGAAAATTAAAAATATTAAAATTATGATCAAAATTAAATTTTCGAAATCAATTTAAAAACACTTTCATCTTATTCCTTGTCGGTTCCTGATTCCAAAAACATATAGATATGATATGTTTGGATTGAAAACACACTCAGAAAGTTAAAACGAAGAGAGGTACAGAAAAGCGTGCTATCCTTCTCAGCGCAACTACTACCCTGCTCTTCTTGTCAATTTCACTGCCTTTGCCATGAGCGGTAGACTGACGGTGCTACGAGTATACGGTCTTGCTGCGTTGCGTTGCGTTCAGTTTCATTCTGTGAGTTCGACAGCTACTTGACTAAATGTTGTATTTTCGCCTTACGCGACTTGTTCGTGTTTCTGTTTGTTGTTATTGTTCTTGTTCCTGTTTGTTGTTCTTGTTCTTGTTCCTGTTTCTTGTTCTTGTTCCTGTTTGTTGTTCTTGTTCTTGTTTGTTGTTCGTGTTTCTGTTTGTTGTTATTGTTCTTGTTCCTGTTTCTTGTTCTTGTTCTTGTTCCTGTTTGTTGTTCTTGTTCTTGTTTCTTGTTCTTGTTCTTGTTCCTGTTTGTTGTTCTTGTTCTTGTTTGTTGTTCTTGTTCTTGTTCCTGTTTTGTGTTCTTGTTCTTGTTCCTGTTTGTTGTTCTTGTTCTTGTTCCTGTTTGTTGTTCTTGTTCCTGTTTGTTGTTCTTGTTCCTGTTTGTTGTTCTTGTTCTTGTTCCTGTTTGTTGTTCTTGTTCTTGTTCCTGTTTGTTGTTCTTGTTCCTGTTTGTTGTTCTTGTTCTTGTTCCTGTTTCTTGTTCTTGTTCCTGTTTGTTGTTCTTGTTCCTGTTTGTTGTTCTTGTTCTTGTTTGTTGTTCTTGTTCTTGTTCCTGGTTCTTGTTCTTGTTCCTGTTTGTTGTTCTTGTTCCTGTTTGTTGTTCTTGTTCTTGTTCCTGTTTCTTGTTCTTGTTCCTGTTTGTTGTTCTTGTTCCTGTTTGTTGTTCTTGTTCTTGTTTGTTGTTCGTGTTTCTGTTTGTTGTTATTGTTCTTGTTCCTGTTTCTTGTTCTTGTTCCTGTTTGTTGTTCGTGTTTCTGTTTGTTGTTATTGTTCTTGTTCCTGTTTCTTGTTCTTGTTCCTGTTTGTTGTTCTTGTTCCTGTTTGTTGTTCTTGTTCCTGTTTCTTGTTCTTGTTTCTGTTTGTTGTTATTGTTCTTGTTTGTTGTTCTTGTTCGCCATGAGCACAACAATCAGCGACCCGGGGTGTTGCCCTTACTGTAGTATTACCACGGTCATATTGATTTGCTTGTGGCCATCGTTGCCATCTTCAATCAAAACGATAGTCACAAGGGGGCACAATTTTTACGCGGTCTTGCTATGTGACAAAGGAAGGGGCGTGCGAATAGTGTCAATGTATTTAGTTATCAATGTGTTTGTTCATAAGATAAGATAAGATAAGATAAGAAAACTGTAATGTCCATTTTCATTTTACACAAACACCGAATTTGTTCTTTTGGCACCACATCGCAATTTCTAATAAGACAAACACACGATCATTAAGCATAATCAAACATAAGTACACTGCTAAGATTAACTTATAACAGTGTTTATGTATATATTTATTTATTTCATTTAATCTGATCTTATTCTATTTCGTTACATGTATTTATTTAACCGTGATTTGAGTAAATGGTCATTAGAAACAGAACAGTCTCAGCCGTATTGCTGAAAAGTGTTCTCTGACACAAACCAGAGAGTAATGCTTCCTTTGCCTGTGGTGTCTTTGACTGCATGGACGTTGATCTCCGCCAGTCAGCCATTATCCAAGACGCCTTTTTCAAAATAGACGGAGACAGAAAACAGGAAACACTCAGCTGGAGCAAAGAGGGCAAGAGAAACAGCACGTTATCTGTACAAAACAACACCGAACCGAACAACTCGGCTTCTTGAAGACGATGATTGAAAGGCGCGTTTCCGCTTCTTGCTCTTCTGTTTGGCTTATCTCTAAAGCCCTGAGCCTCTTCTTTGTCAGTTTCCTCTCACAACAAAACATTGTCGACATTTTTCTTAAAACCCGGGCCTTTTTTATTTTTTAAAAATTATTTTGACCTAACAACAACACGCGGTTGAAACCTCTGTTTTGTGTACCTACGACTAACATTTTGCAGAAGGTTTCTATACTGTTATCATTTACACCGGAGATGTGTCCGCGTGCGTGCATAAAAACACTTAGGCTACTTGATAGAAGAGTCCCTCAACAAATAATGTTGAGATTTGTTTTATTTTCACCGCAACATTTTGGGGTAAAATATTTTGGAACAAACAAACAAAACAAACAAACGCTCAAACAACCACAAACACCACACACACACACACACACACACACACACACGACACACACACACACACACACACACACACACACACACACACACACACACACACACACACACACACGACACACACACACACACACACACACAATAAAAAAAATTAAAAAAAATGTAAATAAACAAAAGAAGAGTCCATATGTTTACTAACATACTGTAACCATTGTCAATTTCCTTTTTACTTGCGGAGTAACTATTCGACTCAGTAAACACAACGTATCAGTCAAGTCAACACTACAACCCCACCACGCTCAATGAACGAGTAACTATTCGACTCAGTAAACACAATGTGTCACTCAAATCCACACTACAACTCCACCACGCTCAATGAACGAGTAACTATTCGACTCAGTAAACACAATGTGTCACTCAAATCCACACTACAACTCCACCACGCTCAATGAACGAGCAGTAACTATTCGACTCAGTAAACACAATGTATCACTCAAATCCACACTACAACTCCACCACGCTCAATGAACGAGCAGTAACTATTCGACTCAGTAAACACAATGTATCACTCAAATCCACACTACAACTCCACCACGCTCAATGAACGAGCAGTAACTATTCGACTCAGTAAACACAATGTATCACTCAAATCCACACTACAACTCCACCACGCTCAATGAACGAGCAGTAACTATTCGACTCAGTAAACACAATGTGTCACTCAAATCCACACTACAACTCCACGCCGCTCAATGAACGGGTAACTATTCGACTCAGTAAACACAATGTGTCACTCAAATCAACACTACAACTCCACCACGCTCAATGAACGCAACACACGCAATTACTGGATACACTCTTTCCCCTCCCGAAAAAGTCTGGCAGTGCTATCCGGCCCCCCACCGCTGGACTGAAGAGAACTCCTGGCACCAACCATTTCACCCCCGTTTGTTCAAGTGACCATTTAGTCATGACATCATCAACGGTACTTTTGCCACTGCGAGAAAACAGACCTGCTTCTTCGTCATTTTTATATTTAGTCAAGTTTTGACTAAATATTTTAACATCGAGGGGGAATCGAAACGAGGGTCGTGGTGTATGTGCGTGTGTGTGTCTGTGTGTCTGTGTGTGTGTGTGTGTGTGTGTAGAGCGATTCAGACTAAACTACTGGACCGATCTTTATGAAATTTGACATGAGAGTTCCTGGGTATGAAATCCCCGAACGTTTTTTTCATTTTTTTGATAAATGTCTTTGATGACGTCATATCCGGCTTTTCGTGAAAGTTGAGGCGGCACTGTCACGCCCTCATTTTTCAACCAAATTGGTTGAAATTTTGGTCAAGTAATCTTCGACGAAGCCCGGGGTTCGGTATTGCATTTCAGCTTGGTGGCTTAAAAATTAATTAATGACTTTGGTCATTAAAAATCTGAAAATTGTAAAAAAAATTAAAAATTTATAAAACGATCCAAATTTACGTTTATCTTATTCTCCATCATTTGCTGATTCCAAAAACATATAAATATGTTATATTCGGATTAAAAACAAGCTCTGAAAATTAAATATATAAAAATTATTATCAAAATTTTTTTTTTGAAATCAATTTAAAAACACTTTCATCTTATTCCTTGTCGGTTCCTGATTCCAAAAATATATAGATATGATATGTTTGGATTAAAAACACGCTCAGAAAGTTAAAACGAAGAGAGGTACAGAAAAGCGTGCTATGCAGCATAGCGTAACCACTACCCCGCTCGCGCGCTCTTCTTGTCAATTTCACTGCCTATGCCGTGAGCGGTGGACCACAAGTAGACGGTCTTGCTGCGTTGCATTGCGTTCAGTTTCATTCTGTGAGTTCGACAGCTACTTGACTAAATATTGTATTTTCGCCTTACGCGACTTGTTATATTTAGTCAAGTTTTGACTAAATATTTTAACATCGAGGGGGAATCGAAACGAGGGTATGGTGTATGAGTGTCTGTCTGTCTGTCTGTGCGTGTGTGTGTGTGTGTGTGTGTAGAGCGATTCAGACTAAACTACTGGACCGATCTTTATGAAATTTGACATGAGAGTTCCTGGGTATGAAATCCCCGAACGTTTTTTTCATTTTTTTGATAAATGTCTTTGATGACGTCATATCCGGCTTTTCGTGAAAGTTGAGGCGGCACTGTCACGCCCTCATTTTTCAACCAAATTGGTTGAAATTTTGGTCAAGTAATCTTCGACGAAGCCCGGGCTTCGGTATTGCATTTCAGCTTGGTGGCTTAAAAATTAATTAATGACTTTGGTCATTAAAAATCTGAAAATTGTAAAAAAAAATAAAGATTTATAAAACGATCCAAATTTACGTTTATCTTATTCTCCATCATTTGCTGATTCCAAAAACATATAAATATGTTATATTCGGATTAAAAACAAGCTCTGAAAATTAAATATATAAAAATTATTATCAAATTTTTTTTTTCGAAATCAATTCAAAAACACTTTCATCTTATTCCTTGTCGGTTCCTGATTCCAAAAATATATAGATATGATATGTTTGGATTAAAAACACGCTCAGAAAGTTAAAACGAAGAGAGGTACAGAAAAGCGTGCTATCCTTCTTAGCGCAACGAATACCCCGCTCTTCTTGTCAATTCCACGGGCACTGCCTTTGCCACGGGCGGTGGAGTGACGATGCTACGAGTATACGGTCTTGCTGCGTTGCGTTGCGTTCAGTTTCATTCTGTGAGTTCGACAGCTACTTGACTAAATATTGTATTTTCGCCTTACGCGACTTGTTACGTTGTGTGTTGGTGTGTTTTTTAAACCATAATCGGATCTATGCACAGGGTCGTTCATGTTTGTGTTGAGTACTTTTATGACAGCTGCGTAAATAGTGGAGGGAGGGGGAGGGAGAGGGGTACGGTTTGAAAGGAATTAAGCTACAAGTTCTGCACGTGCACTGCATGGAACACTAACGTGTTTTAGTCGAATTCTTTTGCGGGTGATGCAAATCATTATTTATTTTTGAAGTTGTTTCAAACACGCACATTGGACGGCTTTGTTTCAGTTCAATGTTGCGAACCAGAGCCTACTAGCACATGTGAAATCGACAGTGCTGATATCATTTGGATATGCCCCGAAATGTTCAATTGTTTGCTTTTAGAATTTCACAGAGACTATTTTAAATGTAGTGTTTAAACTTTAAACCATCTTCTAGAAACTGATCAGTTTCCTTTTTGTTTGCCCGGTAGCTCAGTTGGTAGAGCACTGGACTTGTGATCGAAAGGTCGCAGGATCGAATTCGGGCCGGGACGGACACGGGTCAACTTTATGTGCAGACCCAGAGACGGAAGCCATGTCCCACCCCCGTGTCAACACAATGGCACGTAAAAGACCTTGGTCATTCTGCCATAAGTGCAGGTGGCTGAATACACCTAAACACGCAGACACCTGGGTAGCGCGACTCCGTTGCTGCTAGCTTTCCACTGGGAGGAAGCGACCCGAATTTCCCAGCGATTTTTTTCAATAAAGTAATGAAAATGAAATTGAAAAATGAACTCAATCCATAACGGTCGTGACAAAAGGTACCAGATTTGGAAATACAATAAATTTATCAGCAGAGGGCTGAGTTTTACCACCAACGTTGGTGTAACTTGTGAAATACATGTTTACAGAATAACAGTCGTGACACTTGTGACACTGTGAATATTTAGAATATAACGCTGCCTTAATTTCAATTTAACTTCTCTAACTGTATTGGTTGGGTATATATACTTCCTTGAGCACAATCATTGGGAAAGGGTCTACGTCTATTTGTTGACAACTTTACCCTCCAGCCGCGCGCGATACATACGACCGTTTGTGATGGGGTGAGATGCGGTCGTACTTAAAATAGAGCCAAGTTTTTGACACCAGTATCCCGTTTTCAAACCCAAAATATCGTTGGTCTTTATAATTTATCATGGACGGTTATAGCAAAACATAGGGTCAGCCGAATCTGACTGACTATTAGGGTTTAACGTCCTCTTCGACCAACTGGTCTATATTGGGACAGGTATTGGTAATACGTTGAAGATATGGTGTGATACTTTGATTCGAACAAGCCCGCTGTGGCTGTCTTCTTCAACACACCAGCATTGGGTTTGTCTCGTCAAAGTATCGAAATGCGATCATGATAATCGGAGACGAGAGATGATGCATGCGTGTCTTCGTGTAGCCCGGTAGCTCAGTTGGTAGAGCACTGGACTTGTGATCGAAAGGTCGCAGGTTCGAATTTGGGCCGGGACGGACACGGGTCAACTTTATGTGCAGACCCAGAGACGGAAGCCATGTCCCACCCCCGTGTCATCACAATGGCACGTAAAAGACCTTGGTCATTCTGCCATAAGTGCAGGTGGCTGAATACACCTAAACACGCAGACACCTGGGTAGCGCGACTCCGTTGCTGCTAGCTTTCCACTGGGAGGAAGCGACCCGAATTTCCCAGCGATGGGACAATAAAGTAATGAAAATGAAATGAAAATGAAAATGAAATGTTTTCCAAGCCCTGAGACTTTCGCTGTGAACGTGGGATCTTTTTCGTGCGCATGTGTGCACACGGGGGTGTTCAGACACCGAAGAGAGTCTGCACATAGTTGACTCCGAGAAATAAATCTCTCGCCGAACGTGGGGATCGAACCACGCTGATAGCGACCAACTGGCTACAAAGCCAGCGCGCTACCAACTGAGCTACGTCCCCGCCCCCGAATCTGACCAATGCAAGCCACGCAGAACCGTTGTTTCATGTTCTCAATTTACTGTCATGTAACAAACGTTCCAACAACCTACCTTTCTTGGTTTTTTTATTCTGAATTTTGGAACGTTGGCAGTCTCTTTGTTTTTGGATTTATGCAATGCTGGTTTAAATTTTAGCTCATTTATACCCGGCAACATACACACACAGGTTTAACGATACTGAGGATGTGAGACGATATATATAAATGCGCCTATAAGGGAGAAAAAAACGCACATTTAACAAAAGTAACCCAAAATTTGCGCTTTTTTCTCCCTTTTAGGCGCATTTATATATCGTCTCACATCCTCAATATCGTTAAAACTGTGTGTGTAGGTTGTTGGAACGTTCGTTATTGACAAAACGATACATTCACAGATATTTCGACCCAACGGTCTTTTTTTCTATCAAAAAAACTAACGAAAACTGATTCTATCAAGATAAATTTTGTGTGAATAAATGTTTGTCTGTTCACTTAAGAGACCGTTGGGTCGAAATATCTGTGAATGTATTGTTTTGTCAATAACAAACGTTCTAACAACCTACCTACCTTTCTTGTTTTTTGATTCAGCATTGCATAACATGGGACTGGGTGGCCGAGTGGTAATGCACTTGCGCTCGGAATCGAGAGGTTGCGTGTTCGACCCTGGGTCAGGCCGCTATTTTCTCCCCCCTTTCCTAACCTAGATGGTGGGTTCAAGTACTGCTAGTCTTTCGGATGAGACGAAAAACCGAGGTCCCTTCGTGTACACTATATTGGGGTGTGCACGTTAAAGATCCCACGATTGGCAAAAGGGTCTTTCCTGGCAAAATTGTATAGGCATAGATAAAAATGTCCATCAAATACCCGTGTGACTTGGAATAAAGGCCGCGAAAGGTGAATGCTCGCCTAACAGGCTTGAGGTTTGCTGGTCGATGTGAATGCGTTATATATTGTGTGTAAAAAAAATTTTGTTTGTCTGTCTGTCTGTAAACAAAATTCCATTTCACACGGCAGAAATTAATATGTAAAGCGCGGAGAGCACAGTTAATTGTGGTTCGCGCTATATAAGCTCACCATAATAATAATAATAATTCCGTGAAGTGTTGAAGCTGAAAAAGAGCCAGCATCAAATGGACCCCCAAATGAGACCAGCACACAAAAGAACGACCAGATCAACACCAACAAATAAACGCAGACAAAAAACAGCAAAACGAGGATACCTAAAAAAGTAGAATAAAACGGAGGCTTAATGTCCCCCCCCCCTCCCCCATTGCACAACGAGAGAAAATGACATGTGTGTATATGAGTGAAATTATATATGTTACGAATTTAAATCTGTTTCTGACCTTGTACAGTTGGTAGCCGTTGCGTGAATGTGGAACATAACAAGGTATATCAGTCCCGGAGAAGACAACTTCAAGAATTAACGTAGACGTTGGTCGCTCAGTTTAGAAGTGAGACAATCAAACTCTGACACGATCCGTTGTGATCATTTGACTCCCAATGTCCTCGTAAAGAACAATTTGGCGTCGTAGAGAATGGCCGCGTGATAGAGCCGAGTGCTATGTTATTTAGCACTCTAAACCGCACTATAAAGTATGCGTGACTTTAGAGTGTGTTTTTTATTTCGTTCTCGCCCCCCGCCTGATATCATAAATTATCAAAACCAAGTTAGAACTCCATGATAGCTATGGATTTTTTTCTCAAAAGTCCGCCCAGTTCTTCACACAGCTGTAAGTGGGTTTTTTTTCAGTCTCGACAATAAATATCGGTCTCGAAAAGCATTACCTGCTGAAGAGACGATAAACAATACTGTCATCATTTTCACGAGTTTTATTCACAAGCACCTGGGAAATAAATCTCATGTTCCCCAGGCAATAAATCCCCGGTTACCATAGTTGCAGGAAGCAGGTTATACATGGATAATCAAAAGCAAACCCAATAGAAACGCTCGGGGATTCTTCGGCTCTTTTCATTGGCGTTTCCCCAGACCTAAACAGACGACACGACACTGCTTTGCAAAGCTCCAAAAACGAACTGGCAAACTGGCAAAAGTAAACAAAAAACAAAACTACTTCATGAAAGGTCATAAATTCATCACAAACAAATGAAACCTACCGATATGTTTTGTCTTCTTACAAAGTCATGGAGTGCGTGTATCTGTGTTCCGATGCACAGACGTTCGGAGAACCCCCCGCGGGTTAGGGGGAAGAATTTACCCGATGCTCCCCAGCATGTCGTAAGAGGCGACTAACGGATTCTGTTTCTCCTTTTACCCTTGTTAAGTGTTTCTTGTATAGAATAATTACAGTCAATTTTTGTAAAGATTTTAGTCAAGCAGTATGTAAGAAATGTTAAGTCCTTTGTACTGGAAACTTGCATTCTCCCAGTGAGGTAATATATTGTACTACGTTGCAAGCCCCTGGAGCAAATTTTTGATTAGTGCTTTTGTGAACAAGAAACAATTGACAAGTGGCTCTATCCCATCTCCCCCCCCCCCCCCCCCTTCCCCCGTCGCGATATAACCTTCGTGGTTGAAAACGACGTTAAACACCAAATAAAGAAACGTTCGGAGAAACACGAACGTCAAGTTCAAGTTAAACAAATTGACCCCTGACACACAAATTTTGACCCGTGCACAAGACGTTGTATCGATAAACGAAGCGCAAATAAGAAATAATAATAAAAGCAAAGAAAATAGCAACAAGATATGCAAGCATCTAACAAAGCCAAGCAAGCAGAATGACAGGTCTAATGAAAAACAAAGAGGCAATGAGTCGGAAACAAGATCGCGATTCTTTCCTTCGCTGCACGACGCAAATCTTCTGTGACCTTTGACCCAACGTAGCTTCCACATTCGATCACTAAGCTTAATATTTACAACTGAAAGCCGAGGGGGTGGAATACCGAGATGAACCTACAGAACTGTGCATCCTCAAACCTGACATATTCATCCCAACATTTTATGAACTCAAAAACACAGAAAGTTGCTTTCACACGCCAGCTTTGTTATCAAAACAAAACTCGTGTGGTTATCAAAACGGAACTCGTGCTTCAAAGCATGGCTCCCTGTGTTGATTGTGCACTTATTTTCTCACTACCAAAATGATGATAAAAACGATGTTTGGTGGTTTGTTATCAGATCAGCTTTGTTGTCGGTCACCGGGGGGAATATCGTCTTTTGTTTCATATTTATTGACCGCGGCCTTCGGCCTTGGCCAATAAATATGAAACAAAACACGATATGCTCCCCCTCGGACCGACAAAAAAGCTGGTCTGTCAACAACCCATCAAACATCTTATAATAACCAAACAACCCGACAATAACCTGGTTTTACAAGTCCATACTTTTGACAGCGCACAGAAATAGGGTTCTTCCGTCTGAATGCGGATGTTCCGTTTTTGGTTTCTCTTTTATCGGCATGTTGACGTTTTGCAGGGTTATTTTACTTCTTTTTGTGAGGTTTGATTATTTGTATTTCCTGTTTCATGTTGATAGGAGCTGTGCTTTGCAATTATTGGTGTCAACATAAGTGCAAATAGAGTCATTTATAAACTCGGTAAAGTAAGGTAAGGTAGGTTTAAGGGTAGGTAAGGTAATGTAAGGCAGAGAAGGGTAGGATAGGATTAAGTAAGGCAACGGAAGGTAAATCAAGGTATGGTAAGGCAGAGAATGGTAGGATAGGATTAGTTAAGGCAACGGAAGGTAAATCCAGGTATGGTAAGGTAAAGTAAGGTAAAGCAAGGTAGGATAATGTACAGTACGATTAGGCAAAGTAGTGTAAGATAAGGTAAAACGGGGTAAAGCCAGACAGGTAAGGTACGCTAATCAAAGACAGGCACGGTCAGGTAAGGTCAGTTTACGCAGGATAAAGTACGGTAAGATAAGATGAGATGAAGTGACGTTAGTTGTTACCCTTTGACTGATTGATTGGTTGATGAATGGATGGATTAATTGATTCGTCGTTCTCTTTTCGGTCGATCTGAGCGAAGAATGGAGTTTAGATACACAAATCAATATGCGATTGATTCTGTAAGAAACCGTTTCCAAAAATTTCTCACACAACAAAATATTTGTTGAATCGTTTCCTTGGCATATCTTACCTTATTCTGACAAAGAGGAAAAAAAGAGAACAAAAAGTAATATATAAGTGTTGTTTTCTTAAAGCTTCAACCCGTGAAATTCGTGTGGTTTCTATCTCTTGTGTATAGTTACGCCCTCACCAATACCCGCTTAGTTCACTCGGCCGTGATGAATGAAATAACGTTTTGTTGACTATTGTGTCTGAAACATTTGATAATGGATTAATATGATGCCTTATCTTGATGTACTTCTTTTAATGTGTGAAATAGGAGAACGTTTCCTTTCAAAAAAACAGAAACCGACTGTTTCCCGACGCATTTGAAAGTGTTGCCATGCGCAAACAAACCATGGTCAATTCACCCAAACACATTTTCCTCGAAACACTTCCGCACAAGAAAAATACCGGAAAGTGTATGACAATAAACCCCTCTTTGCGTTTTTTAAGCTTCCTTTACTTCGTCCTCACTTGATTAAAGAAGACCTCCAACAGTGGGATCCGACTTATCCCGCTCTGTTGGCATGGTTTGATGTCAGACAATAAAAGACACAGAACATGTACGGCAGCAGTTTTGTTTTCGCTCTAAAACTCTGTTCGTGTTCATACAATGCATCACTTCATTCATAAATGAATCACGTGCTAAAATTAAAGGTTGAATCTAAATACAGTGCAATATTATTATTGATTGTGATAGTCTTAAAGACGTTTGACCTTATTTAGATTTTATCTGTAAATTTATTCAATTTAAAGATGACACGGACAGCACTTTAGGTCAGTGTTATTGGAAGTATGATAGGTGTGCTTGTTATTACATACGTGAACCTATGTTTTATGTTTTATGTGTGTTGTCCTTTTGTCCAATTGTTGTTATAATCGTTTACAGGCAGGCAGGGTGTGCCCAAGAAAATGTTCCATTTTTATGTAACATTTTAATGGACAATAAAGTGTTGTTATTGTTGTTATTATTGTTAAAAAAAAGAAACCTCATGGTTAGCCAATTGCCGACCCCATTGCGAAAAGCACTCATTCAAACCTAACAGTGAATTGAGGATTTCTGAAATTAACACAATTAATGTTGCGTTTAAGATGACTAAATCACACAAAACAGTGGCGATCGTTCGTGCAGTGCATTTGTTCGCCCGTCAGACGCAGTGGAGACTCCATGGCCGAGGTGCAGCAGAAAGTTACCCATCGGTCGGGAGCCAGCCGCGGTGCTGGATTGGTAACCAGTCAGACCCCACGTGGGTGGTACCCATTTTCGGTTCGTGCATCTCAGCCCTGATTCCATACTGTACCTAACTACCATTAGGCAATAAAAATAGGTCATTGTGCGGCATGTAATCGATGGGGCAGTGTAGACTGCAGCTGTGTGTATATCTGACGCAGCTAGTCCTTACATCGCATTAGCCATTTTGCAACCAGCCTAACGTGCAAAAAGCCTTTCAGCGAGTTTTGGTCACTGCATGCAGCTCATGCAACTGGGCGAGCAAATGATTGGTGTCCACTTTCACGCGGGCATGCTTCCCTTGGCAAGAACTGCGGCCAAAAAAGATGGGTTCGCTTTCACAATGACAGCCAGCTAGAACGGCTGAGGGATATCCGTTTTCACTCCTACATGTCGAGAGAGCGGGTTTCTAAGTTTGACTGGAGTCGGGGGCTCTTTGTGTTTCATTGCACAAAATGTTGGAGGAGGAGGGTAAAGAGGGTGGGTGAGAGTGTTGAAAGAGAGACATAGAGCACAGAAAAAGACAGAACATAAATAGGGAAGAAAACATTTTAGAAATCGATGAAAATAATAAGATTAAAAGAAAAATAATCATTTTGATAAATGCATGGCTATATTGCTGCAGTTGCCAATTTTTCCAGGCAGGTTTTCATTCTTTTTCTTTCTTTTAAGTCTGAAACTTCGTCATGGAAGTTTCCCGTTGTCAAGGGTAAAGTATGGTCTGCATTTCATTTTAGAATATTGATGTTGTAGCTCATACATCGCAATAAAATGGCCACTTTAGAATTGAAAGAATATTTTCTTCTCATTGCGTTTGGTTGAAGGTTCTGTCTATGTTGCTGTTGACTTTGTTTCTTTGTTTTTTGTCTCGCCCTTCCACCCGACCCCTTCCCCCCCCCTCCCCCCCTCCCTATCACACCTCGTCAGCTAACACATTGTTCAAGTTTATACCAAAACATACCATGCAACGTTTTATTTTAGGTATGCCATACAACAGAAACACTGCGACTTTGTTGGACTGATCTCAACAGCTATGGAGATCTTCTTCGTGTTCCAGTTGTGAAAGCGTAGCCATGCCAACACTAGAGTCTTCATACTTAAGACTGAGAGTGTCTTCATTTACACTGTTGCCATTTTTAGTTGAACGGAGACTCTTCGCGCTGGAGGGTTCTCTCAGTAATACTGTTGCCATTTTTAGTTGAATGGAGACTCTTCGCGCTAGAGGGCTGTCTCAGTTTATACTGTTGCCATTTTTAGTTGAATGGAGACTCCTCGCGCGAGAGGGCTGTCTCAGTTTATACTGTTGCCGATTTTAGTTGAATGGAGACTCTTCACGCTCTGGAGTTGTCTTTGTTTACAATGATTTCATCAACAGTTTAATCAAAACTATGCGCATTAGAGACTTGCTTCAATTTGCAATGTTTCTACTTTTAAGCTGAACCCAGACTGCACACATCACAGAAGTGTTTTGTTTGCACTGTTGTCATGTTCAGCTGAATCGGGACTCTAGAGAGGTGCCTCCATTTACATTGTTATCCTTTTTAGTTAAAGCGACACACTTCAAACTAGAAATTTGTCTTCGTTTACAATAATCAATGCAATTTGTAGTTGATTCGAGGTATGTTACGCCAGAGAGTTGTGTCCGTGTATAATGTTGCCATTTGTAGCTAGATCGAGACTCTTTGCAACTCAGAGGTGTCTTCATTTACACCGGGCCGTGTTCATTTTGAAGTCAAATCAAGACAAGAGATAGACAGACAGACCAACAGACCAACATACAGACAGACAGACAGACAGACAGACAGACAGACAGACAGAGAACCTTTACACTATTCGTTGTAACTTGACGTAGAGCAAAGTATCACCATTTATGTCAATGACCGGACAGAAACGTAGCTGAACAAAAGACATCCCCCCGCGGGTTAGGGGAAAGAATTTACCCGATGCTCCCCAGCATGTCGAAGAGGCGACTAACGGATTCTGTTTCTGCTTTTACTCTTGTTAAGTGTTTCTTGTATAGAATATAGTCAATGTTTGTAAAGATTTTAGTATGTAAGAAATGTTAAGTCCTTTGTACTGGAAACTTGCATTATCCCAGTGAGGTAATATTTATATTGTACTACGTTGCAAGCCCCTGGAGCAAACTTTTGAGTAGTGCTTTTGTGAACAAGAAACAATTGACAAGTGGCTCTATCCCATCTCCCCCCTTTCCCCGTCACGATATAACCTTCGTGGTTGAAAACGACGTTAAACACCAAATAAAGAAAGAAAGAAAAGAAAGAGCAAAAGACAGGGTCATCTTCCTCTGACACCACTCAAATCCGGCATTGAATATTTGGCTCACTTACACACATAGTATGCTAGCACAAGGTGAAGAACTCGGACGGACGCTGGAAGAGCACCTGCAAGTCGTCGGCTTCAAGAATGATGCCGTAAGATGACAGAAGTCAGGGCTTTCTTATGTCCTAACACTATTGCAACATTCCCTTTCAAATCAGCTCAATTTCAAATAAATTTAAATTAAATAAAGGCCCATTAATAAAGAGATCCGATGTTGCTTTTTACAGTATTTCCTCTTTCGAGGCCTGTAAAGTCTCGGGTTGGAGATGTTGTGGGCATAGGGCAGCTGTCTTCTGAAATGGGTTGAAGATTTACAATGTAAGTTAGAAGTGGCTCTGTTATGTTTACACACTAATGGATTTTTTTCTCCTGTTGATGTTTCGATGCCCCCCCCCCCCCTTTTTTTGTTGTTGTTGTCTGCTCTGTCGTGCGCGGGACAAAGTAAAGACAGCTACAGTGGACAGAATTCAACAATAGATTGTTTTGATTTCCCTTCTTTTTTTTTCCACTATCTTAATCATTTACAAAATTGACAGTATGAACAGTTTGCTCTAAATAAAATACCGGAGCAGGTTGACATTGTATCCCCTTAAATCTGCTTTTCATTGGAGCTCTTTCGTGTATAATTTCGATTTTCTATGTAAATTGAAGAAATATGACATGCGTGGGTTTTGGAATATTCTACGAGGGGTCTATCTCAATGTACCGCTATTCTCTCAACTTTCAAGACAGAATTGATAGAATACCGGTTTCATTCAAACATGTGCAGCAAGGGGTGTCAACTGTGTGTCTTGCATCGCGTCAAGTGTCGATTTTTAATATAAATGCGGAAGAAAAGCAAAGTGCGAGTATGAGTGAATCAACATAGCCCTATGCGCATCTTTTTCAGTGCATTTGTGCGCCCACTTGCGCGCGCGAACGTATTTATGTACTTTTGTGTGTGTGTGTTTGTGTGTGTGTGTGTGTGTGTGGTTTTGGAGGTGTGTGATGGTGTGTGAGGGTGTGTGCGCGTGTGTATGTGTCTGGCTGTCAGTGTACGTACATGCGTGCTTCTGTGCGTGTCTATCAGTGTGCGTTCGCGCGCCCACGCGTCACATACATGCACATTTAATTCAGTGTGCCTGTAACCTTTCATTTTCTTTGAACACATTATTTAAATCTCTCTGCTTTCTTAATTTAATTTCGCAATACGTGACATACGCGTGTACGCGTGTTGAAGGCATTCCTTCCCCCTGTTTGCTTACGAGAACAGGAACATTTTGGAAAAAGCAAACCACCCCAGGAGCGTTTATCTCTATGAAGGGGAACGCCTTCAAACCCAGAAGCAGTTTATAATCAGTGAACATAAGCGGCGGTCGGAGGCCGGAACTCAGACACATCTGTCAAGATATGACGAGCAAGGATTTGTGAGTTTGTGTGTGTAGTTCCTTCGCTTTCTGACTGTGTCTGCGTGTCTCTGTTTTGTCTCTGTCCGTTGCTCTCTGTATACTGCGATCAAGGATTGGTGGTGGATGATGCTTGTTGAGGGGGAGGGGGGGTCGAAGGAAGGGGATACGGGGGGAGGGTATGCGTGTTGACATGAGAGGGGCTAGAGAAACGGAGGATACGATGATGTAGCAAGTCTTGCCTATACCAGCACATTGGGCTGTCGTTCCAGAAAAGCCGGAATTGTGAGATGAGTAGTAGGTCATGCTTTTGTTGTTTTTGGAGAATATCGCCCCTTTATGGCAAATTTTACAAAGCTTTTAAATGACCACGGAGAATAACATACCGACTATTAAATCAAGTCTTGCCCATACCAGCATAATCATCATGCCATCGTTAAAGAGAGTCAGAGTGAGAAGAGAATAGTATGCCATAGAATGGTAGGTCGTGTCACACTGTCTTGGTGGGAGAATATCGCTCCCGTATGGCACGTTTTACATACCTCCTAAATAACCTAAGATAACGAAATGCCGACTAGTAAATCAAGTCTTGACCATACTAGCATATCATGCCATCGTTAATGAAAGAGAGTTAGAGTGACTGAGAAGAGCATGGAATGGCCCGTAGGTCGTGTCACACTGTCTTGGTGGGAGAATATCGCTCCCGTATGGCAAGTTTTACATACCTTCTAAATAACCATGGATAACGAAATGCCGACTATTAAATCAAGTCTTGCCCATATCAGCATACTATGCTGCCGTTCCAGAAAGGAATAGTGAGAAGAGTATAAGTGTTAGGTCGTGTCACACTTTGTGGGAGAATATCGCTCCCGTATGGCAAGTTTTACATAACTTCTCAATAACCACGGACAATAAAATGCCGACTATTGAATCAAGTCTTACCCATATCAGCATACCATGCCATCGTTACAGAGTGTCGTAGTGAGAAGAGCATGAGTGGGAGGCCGTGTTATGGGCGGATGAACATGATGCCGCACTTTATAAACCATCAATCATCATCTGATTGTTGCGCTCACTTCAGGCGTGATAAATTGTGTACCCATTTTTCAGAACACCGTGGCGTTTGTCACTCTTTTTGACAGGAAGCTTGAATAATTTACTTTAGGCTTATTCGGACAACCATCACTCTCGTAGTTTGATTCCTGTTCCCCCCCCCCTCCTCCCGTCCACGCAGATTGGGACTGGCATTTTTGATAGCTGTCTCATGAAAGTTAATATTTTAACAATAAAGTACTCCATGAAAGTGTCCGTGCAAATAAATCAGGTACGTTTTGTACGAGAATACGCCATTCGTGTAAAGGCAAAGATATTCTCGTGCAAACGATTCGAGTCATCATCGTATTATGTGTCCATATGTATCTATAGGCTTTTACTTGAGATAAGGCAATTCCTTCACGTGGACACAGAATAAAACGACCGGCACGGTTGGCCTAGTGGTAAGGCGTCCGCCCCGTGATCGGGAGGTCGTGGGTTAGAACCCCAGCCGGGTCATACCTAAGACTTTAAAATTGGCAATCTAGTGGCTGCTCCGCCTGGCGTCTGGCATTATGGGGTTAGTGCTAGGACTGGTTGGTCCGGTGTCAGAATAATGTGACTGGGTGAGACATGAAGCCTGTGCTGCGACTTCTGTCTTGTGTGTGGCGCACGTTATATGTCAAAGCAGCACCGCCCTGATATGGCCCTTCGTGGTCGGCTGGGCGTTAAACAAACAAACAAACAAACAAACACAGAATAAAACTGAAACATAAACACACTCAACAGCCTTTCAGCTTTCTCTGCAGGGTAGGAACTCTTGGATGAATTAATGTCTTAGCTGACACTAGTGCCAATCAGCAAACTTATTTCAGAAAATAATTCCCACTCTGAACTAAAAACATACGTGGGTTTTTGTTTAAGGTGGGGGGGGGGGGGGGGGTATGTGTCTATGTGAAGGTATCGTCTCATCCAGTCATAACAGACTCGGCATGTCTGAGATAGAAAAGCAGAACTGTTTTTACTTGAAGGACTGTGTCTTTAAAGACAGTTTCGCTGGTATTGTATTTTCATTTTCATTTCCATTACTTTATTGTCCCATCGCTGGGAAATTCGGGTCGCTTCCTCCCAGTGGAAAGCTAGCAGCAACGGAGTCGCGCTACCCAGGTGTCTGCGTGTTTAGGTGTATTCAGCCACCTGCACTTATGGCAGAATGACCAAGGTCTTTTACGTGCCATTGTGATGACACGGGGGTGGGACATGGCTTCCGTCTCTGGGTCTGCACATAAAGTTGACCCGTGTCCGTCCCGGCCCGAATTCGATCCTGCGACCTTCCGATCACAAGTCCAGTGCTCTACCAACTGAGCTATTGTAGTATGAGCAGAGAAGACGCCAACAAGCATCAACTGCTGGTGAGAGTTTTACCTACGTTAGACTACTGTCGCTATTTATTGCATTCAGAAACGTACTGCTCAAAGACCAAATTCGCCGTCGGTCGGCATTCGACCACACAGGGGCGGAATACTAAAAAGTTTTGTTTTTTTGTTTAACCGATACTGCAGAAGGAGACGAAAATACCCCACTTTTTGGGGGGGAATCGATTGATGAATTACAGTTTCAACCTACATCGCGTTAACACGGTACTTACTACAACCGTCTGTAAAAAGATCGAAGAGCTAGTAGCTTTAACGATCGGCCGTAGCGGGTAGAAGAATACTTCCATCCTTGCATTGACCTCATGGCGGCGGAAGACTGAAACCCGTTTCACAGATACTGCATTAGGAGAAGCAAAACATGTTTCACTGCATCGACTGCGGATGAGAGTTTAAAAGCACACTCCTACTCGTGAAAACTGTTCGTCTCACCATCTTAGATCTGGCTATGCTTGTATTGGGGATGAGACCTTCCCTCTACTTGGTCATGTGTCATACACGGACACCGTGGGTGCGTGCTCTCTGTGCACGGAAGGATATTTTATGAAATAGTTTTGTAAAAAGACACTGGTTGCCTTTACAACATTTATGTTTACAAACAGGATTCTCTTCCGTGCACAGAGACCACCTAGGCTGTTCATCTGTTGGTAAATGGCCAAGTGGAGGGAATGTCTTATATTGCGTGTGAAAGCCTGACCTCATCTGAGTTGGTTAGCCGAACAGAGTTTCACGAGAAGGGGTGCGTCTTTAACCTGCACCACGCTGCCAGCTGTAGGCGATGGAAAAGCTAGAGAGGCTTCAACGATCGGTGCACGGAAGTAGGCGGAAGAATAGTGCTCTTCAAAGTCCGTTTCACCAACAAAGTATTAACCATTTTCGAAACAGAAACGGCTTGACCGATATAAAGCATCGATCGCTGATTACAGTTTAACCCACATTAACTTTGTGTTACGTGTTATTACATTCCCGGTATAGGGGTGTGTATAGGTTTCGCTCGATGTGTTTGTTTGTTTGTTTGGGTGTGTGTTTGTGTTCGCATATAGATCTCAAGAATGAACGGACCGATCGTCACCAAACTTGGTGAACAGGTTCTATACATTCCTGAGACGGTCCTTACAAAAATTGGGACCAGTCAAACACACGGTTAGGGAGTTATTGGTGGATTAAGATTCTACAAGGACTTATAGCGGGACATATTAATGATCAAAGGGAAATAACCTTCTCAGTTGGTGGCAGTGAGAATTGTTATTTCCCTTTGACCAACGGGGGTGTTTTTCCTACCTCGGAGGAATTTCTTGTTTACAACTGTGAGAGGGAGAGGACGGGCATTAACGGCTGATGGAAAATGGCAGCAAACAATGTTTTCCTTTCGTGTTGTTTCACAAGGATTGTATGCCGCAAGAAAAAATCAGGCTTTAAAATAATGACTCTTGTGAGATGTTAACCAGTGGCCGTGCAGTCAAGCCAAAACTGCACGCTGCATCGGTTACCCGACTTCTATTTTTGAGAAATAGCCATTTAGCTTACACAAATGCCAACCAGACACTCCAACAACTCCAAAAAGAAACAGACAAACAATTAAAAAAATAACTAGCTCACTTACTCACCAACAAACTAACCAACCATCTAACTTTCTAACTAACTAACTAACTAACTAACTAACTAACTAACTAACTAACCCACTAACCAACTAACTAACTAACTAACCAACAAACCAACTAACTAATTAACTAACTAACCCACTAACTTACTAACTAACGTATTGACTAACTAACTAACACCTAACCAACCAACCAACAGTTGTCAAAATGTGATCAGGCTAAAAAAAATATGTCCAATATCTGTGTATTACACTCTTGTTCTTTAACTACAGATCGAAACACACAATTAGCATCGCTTCTAACAATTGTAAACATCTCTTGTCCGTCAATATTGTTTAAATTGCAAAGCTAGGCCATTATACGGGGAGAAATCAGGTTAATACATTCTTAATGGCTATATTACGATCTACAATACATATGTTTCAGTTCAATAGGAAGGGGTCAAATGAGGTGACCGAATGGCTCACACAATGTACACAAAGAGTACCTGGCTCACACAATGCACACAAAGAGTACCTGGCTCACACAATGCACACAAAGAGTACCTGGCTCACACAATGCACACAAAGAGTACCTGGCTCACACAATGCACACAAAGAATACCTGGCTCACACAATGCACACAAAGAATACCTGGCTCACACAATGCACACAAAGAATACCTGGCTCACACAATGCACACAAAGAATACCTGGCTCACACAATGTACACAAAGAGTACCTGGCTCACACAATGCACACAAAGAGTACCAACACTGACCACAGTGAACATACACACGGTACTGTGTCCGGGGGCATCACGAGAGTACATTGTGATAGCTACATTAGGGGCTCCGCTCACCTATGTAACTTCAGCAGGACCGACGACGCACTGCAGCTTATCCCAATCCGCTACACGTTGCATAAAAGAAAAACAGACCAAGTACTCATCATAATCCCTATCGCGGCATAAACAATACGCAGTGCGTTCTCTGTGCCGCTGAATCTGCGCAGATATATTCTGCCCATTAGGAGGTACAATACATACGGATCAATATGACGAGGGAACAGTGAGATCGTCGTAATAACGTGTGGCTCACCGCAATGCAAAATGATAGGAACCAGATGTCAACGACCGCACTGAACCACCCATGTGAGGGTCGACTTTTGCTGACGCCAAGAACACTTGGCGCTGAGATTTTCTTTGAATAGTTAGGTATTCTGATGGTATCCTTGGGAGGGTACATGACATAAGCTCGAAAGACAAAAGCTCGAACGACAAAATCTCGAACGACAAATGCTCGAATGGACAAATGCTCGACGCGACAAAAGCTCGACGCGACATATGCTCGAACGACGAATGCTCGAATGGACAAATGCTCGACGCGACAAAAGCTCGACGCGACATATGCTCGAACGACAGATGCTCGAATGGACAAATGCTCGACGCGACAAAAGCTCGACGCGACATATGCTCGAACGACAAATGCTCGAATGGACAAATGCTCGACGCGACAAAAGCTCGACGCGACATATGCTCGAACGACAGATGCTCGAATGGACAAATGCTCGACGCGACAAAAGCTCGACGCGACATATGCTCGAACGACAGAAGCTCGACCGGACTGTAGAATGACGCTGTCAAAACTACTCTGATAACGTCATATCTGAAACTGTCACGGTGATGTTGTTCTAGTTTCGAGCGACAAATTAACTAAATTTGTTTGATATCACGTGGTTGTGGTTGTGGTTGTGGTTGTGGTTGTGGTTGTTGTGGTTGTTGTTAGCACGCTGCTGGATTCCACACACACACACACACACACACACACACACACACACACACACACACACACACACACACACACACACACACACACACAGAGTCGTCAAGGACCGGATCATGAGTAGTAGGAAATGTTGTTGGCCATTCCGAAAAGGAATTCCATGAACAGACGCTCCGTGGTGCGCTCCGCGTACTGGCTGACCAGCCGTACAATGCGATGCTCTTGTCGCTCGTTATATTTAGTCAAGTTTTGACTAAATATTTTAACATCGAGGGGGAATCGAAACGAGGGTCGTGGTGTATGTGCGTCTGTCTGTGTGTGTGTGTGTGTGTGTAGAGCGATTCAGACTAAACTACTGGACCGATCTTTATGAAATTTGACATGAGAGTTCCTGGGTATGAAATCCCCGAACGTTTTTTTCATTTTTTTGATAAATGTCTTTGATGACGTCATATCCGGCTTTTCGTGAAAGTTGAGGCGGCACTGTCACGCCCTCATTTTTCAACCAAATTGGTTGAAATTTTGGTCAAGTAATCTTCGACGAAGCCCGGTGTTCGGTATTGCATTTCAGCTTGGTGGCTTAAAAATTAATTAATGACTTTGGTCATTAAAAATCTGAAAATTGTAAAAAAAAATAACAATTTATAAAACGATCCAAATTTACGTTTATCTTATTCTCCATCATTTGCTGATTCCAAAAACATATAAATATGTTATATTCGGATTAAAAACAAGCTCTGAAAATTAAATATATAAAAATTATTATCAAAATTAAATTGTCCAAATCAATTTAAAAACACTTTCATCTTATTCCTTGTCGGTTCCTGATTCCAAAAACATATAGATATGATATGTTTGGATTAAAAACACGCTCAGAAAGTTAAAACAAAGAGAGCTACAGAAAAGCGTGCTATCCTTCTTAGCGCAACTACTACCCCGCTCTTCTTGTCAATTTCACTGCCTTTGCCATGAGCGGTGGACTGACGATGCTACGAGTATACGGTCTTGCTGAAAAATGGCATTGCGTTCAGTTTCATTCTGTGAGTTCGACAGCTACTTGACTAAATATTGTATTTTCGCCTTACGCGACTTGTTTTTCTTCCGGCGCTTCTTGCGTTGCTCTCCACAGCGGGCTGCGTGAATTGCCATGTCTGTGTGCGCTTGTTCTCCTTTCAGGAATTTGAGAAAGTCCCAGAGATTGGGATGATCTTTGCCAATGATAGACTGGACTCGGCGATGCTAGCCTTCTAGTGCATTTGTGGTTCTTGGTTCATGTTCAATCGTCCTTTCATGAACGCACCACATGGCTGGGTTGAACACAGGGTTTCTCCAAACGAGGCGAAGTGCCGCTTATCTGAACCTTTCCTGATAAACAGTCAATCACGGGCCAAATCAAAATAATAACATTGACAAATCTAAACCCCGACACGATCTTCCCCCTTCTTTTCTCTCTCTCTCTCTCTCTCTCTCTCTCTCTCTCTCTCTCTCTCTCTCTCTCTCTCTCTCTC
This sequence comes from Littorina saxatilis, assembly GCF_037325665.1. Taxonomy (NCBI): domain Eukaryota; kingdom Metazoa; phylum Mollusca; class Gastropoda; order Littorinimorpha; family Littorinidae; genus Littorina; species Littorina saxatilis. The sequence continues at coordinate 4,450,587 of NC_090256.1, read as the reverse complement.
TCTCTCTCTCTCTCTCTCTCTCTCTCTCTTTTGCAGACAGATTTTAAAATAACACAGACAGGCAAAATAACACCGAGAACGACATTCGAGCTTTTATCGCGTCGAGCTTTTATCGCGTCGAGCTTTTGTCGCGTCGAGCATTTGTCCATTCGAGCATTTGTCGTTCGAGCATATGTCGCGTCGAGCTTTTGTCGCGTCGAGCATTTGTCCATTCGAGCATTTGTCGTTCGAGCATATGTCGCGTCGAGCTTTTGTCGCGTCGAGCATTTGTCCATTCGAGCATCTGTCGTTCGAGCATATGTCGCGTCGAGCTTTTGTCGCGTCGAGCATTTGTCCATTCGAGCATTTGTCGTTCGAGCATATGTCGCGTCGAGCTTTTGTCGCGTCGAGCATTTGTCCATTCGAGCATTTGTCGTTCGAGATTTTGTCGTTCGAGCTTTTGTCGTTCGAGCTTATGTCGGACACCGTCCTTGGGAACATGTCAGCCAAGGGTGAAGGATTTCAGGGCAAATGCTCAGAGGGCATTTTCTAACTTAAGTGTTTGATTAAAGGAGTGTGTTGGGTTGCTAGGTTATGGGATAGCAACACAAATATATGACCACATAGGATCACTGCTGATCATACACGATCATCTTCATGCAAAACATAACAACTGCTTGCTTTTGCTCAACAGTTTCTTTTTCTTCCAAATCAACAGCAGCCAGCTCTTAATTGTTACAGGGATGGCCTGTCCACGGACGGCCAACTGTGATCTGGAACGTTTTCTCCGCTTACCACTGACGCGCGTTTCTAAAACGACTATGATTCACACTAATACAAGATAATATTGAAGAGTCTGAATTAAGAAATGTGCTCAGTTTTGGGAGCGTTTTCAATTTTTATTGAACACGTGTATTGGCGCAACGTGTAATTTGAAAAAATTAATAAGAAGTAGCATTTGTGCTGAGAAATTGGAGACGAAGCTTTAAAGAAAACTATCATGAATTTCTGAGTTAGTCTCTACTGAAAATTAAAACGATTTGGTCGGTAAAGCAGTACTATCAGCAGATCTGGTGCGTGCGTGCACATGTCTGTCTGTGTGTATGGCTACAATGTAAGCAAAACCGCCGTCGAAATCAAATAATTATTACCAGGTCAGATGCTTTCCCCCATCTATAAAATTGATCGACTAGCAGTGTCCCGGTAGCAAGAGCGTCACACATCAGACAAGTAGCGTGATAAGATTACGTACGGCAAACGCTCACCAATGTTCCCTGTCAAAAGATATTAATAATCAAAATATGTGCAAGGAAACTCAATCAGCAGTTTTGATAAGGCCAAAAAAAAAATTGTCTGTTTCTGGTCACCCGACCGACCCTAATTTTTTTTTTTTTTTATTTTTTTTTTGGTGGTAAAGGACAGGGTGAGAAAATGAACAACAAAAACGTGTGAAAACGAAAGTCCGCTGACGATTTGTAAATGTGTTGAGTGTCTTGTCTCTATGTATAGTGAATCCAGTCTCTTTGCGCGATTTTTAAAGTTAGTTTTATTGGTCTACATTTGGGGTAAAAAAATAAAAAAAATTAAAAAAAAATTAAAAAAATCCCTACCTACCGACCCTATTTTTTTTAGCCATGTTACCAGAAACAGACAATTTTTTTTTTGGCCTAAGCCCAAGCCTTGCAGCCATTGCGCCGAATGCCGCACCATTCTCAAAGTAACGCAGTGTTGCTTAAAGCTTAGCGCTCTGTCGACCTGCAGGCATCATACCACGGTAATCCAATGAGGGTTAAACTCTCATCAATAATCCAATAGACCGCAAGTATTCTTAAAATACATTGTTAAAGGTAAAGCCGCCTTTGAACGTCATCAATGAACATTATCACTTGTCCAGTCAGTTGTGAACGTTGCATGTTAACTTGCTGTTGCGTTGTAAACTAATGAGGAGCAAGTTAGTGTAGCTTGCCTGATAACTGGCTGACCGTTAAACTCTCTTTAAGCAACTCATGTTTAAGGATGTGCCACAGACTCCCTCTATTTCTCTGTCTGTCTGTCTGTCTGTCTGTCTGTCTGTCTGTCTGTCTGTCTCTCTCTTTCTCTCTCTCTCTCTTTATCTCTCTCTCTCTCTCTCTCTCTCTCTCTCTCTCTCTCTCTCTCTCTCTCTCTCTCTCTCTCTCTCTCTCTCTCTCTCTCTCTCTCTCTCTCTTCGCAACTCTCTTTGTCGTGTTCATTTCCAGGTTAGTTCCCGCTGGCATTTTAAAGCATGACACGTGGTGATCCAGAGTAGATGAATACATCAGCAGCAATCAATGGTTTAAAGGCCCCTTAGTGCATGCGGTGAAGGTGAAACTGTCCTTAAAGAATCATCAAAATGCAGTAGTCGTCCGCCCACAACATCAAAGGTCGTTGTCTAACAAAACCTTTCGTTCGGCTTCCTCATGCCAACTTAAAGGCAGGGTCCAACTACCCTTGTCAACCATTGGACTTTCCATGTGACACATATCCCGCACGGGTTTCACGTGGAATAAGAGCGTATTTGTGACCCTCCACCACGAAATGAGTCGCATGTCACCTTTGCATGATGTTCATATTTTTACATTTTCCTAAAGAATTGTTTATGCTCTATCCAGTGGTGAAAATCGTTTAAAAAAAGAGCGAAAACTGTTTGAGTTATACGTCTGTGACTAAGGTGACCCTCACATTGTTACCAGACACTCCCCGGACTTATATTAAAGGCACAGTAAGCCTCCCGTAAACCATCACAGAGCTCCCCGAGCGTCTACATACAGTACAAGCATACTTCCGTTTGAACGCTCACCGAACGGGAACATCCTGGCTGCTTTCTGTCGAGCGTGAGAAATTTTCAAAGAATTTATTTTTGTGGACTTGGTCCTCTACACAACAATGGCGCCTCGTTTTGGTGCTGGACGGCTGTTATGAATATTCAATACCGGAAATCACGCCCGGACAGTAAGCATCCCGTAAACCACCACAGATACTGTCAGGCTTTTACACACAGTACAAACACCCTTCCATTTGAACGCTCACCAAACGGGAACATCCTAGGTGCCCTACGTAAAGAGCGAGCAATTTTTAAGATTTAATTTTGCAGATTGTCTCGAACACTTGGACCCATCCTGAACTCAGGTCAAAAATGAGTTACTTCCCTTCGGGTCTCATTCTGTCGATGTAAACTGGCCATAGCCGTGGATCGATGATTATCAGAATGTTTTTGGACCGTGGTGCGTTTTTGCGCTAGACCTAACTTTTAAGATCTAAATAATAAATTGACAGCTTGTTACACAAACATTCTTTAATCATAAAATAATTCTTTTTTCATCAAGACAAGATCAGTACAATTCGAAGTGGTGAAAGTTTGAAAAAAGAAAAGCCCGGAAGCAGGGTCACGCAAGGGTCGTAGCGGGCCCGTCGTAGCAGACGACGGTTTATACATATCGCCATTCCTCTCAACAATCAAAAGCCATCGCTAGAGTTCTTGTGAACCACAGCTGTTTGTTTCGTGCATAAAAACGTGCTATTGTAGATAAGCTCACAGCGAGTCGCATTCAAATTACTAACTGACGACTACATTGTGAAAAAGGGAAACTGGATCACACGGGTTCACGATGGCTCAGGGGTAAGATAAACCACGCAAAAATAAATTCTTTGAAAATTGTTCGCTCTTTACGGAGGGCACCTAGGATGTTCTCAATCGGTGAGTGTTTAAATGAAAGGGTGTTTGTACTGTGTGTAAAAGCCTGACCGTATCTGTGATGGTTTACGCGAGGTGACATGCGATTCATTTTGTGGTGGAGGGACACATTTTGTCACACAGAAACAAGACAACAATGAATAGCGGAGATGCATTTTTATGAAAAGTTTAACTTTCTGGATAAATTGATTCCGCAGATTGATAAAAGTATCGATTACAACATTATTGAAGCAACATTTTCCCACAATGCACAGCAAGCAGGCAGGATATTGATGTTTGGCATGTGTCTAAGGCAAAAAAAAAGAAGTCTGTTTACGGTAACATAGGCAAAAAAATAGGGTCGGTAGGTCGGGATTTTTTTTCTCCCCCAAAAAACATATTTTTAAGTTATTTTGCCAAAAAACAAAAAAAAAATTATTTATTTTTTATTTCCCAAATGCCAAAAAAAGTCTGGGGTCGCGCGAAATAATAGGGTCGGTCGGGATACCGTAAACAGACTATTTTTTGTGTGTGGCCTAAGTGGAATGATGCTAGCTCTTATCCTCTCTTAAACCGGAACAAGAAAGCTTTCTTGTACTGATGCTGAACGGATCTAAGACGATTCACAAGATGGTTTATACAGGAACAAGAAAGCTTTCTTGTACTGATGCTGAACGGATCTAAGACGATTCACAAGATGGTTTATACAGGAACAAGAAAGCTTTCTTGTACTGATGCTGAACGGATCTAAGACGATTCACAAGATGGTTTATACAGGAACAAGAAAGCTTTCTTGTACTGATGCTGAACGGATCTAAGACGATTCACAAGATGGTTTATACAGGAACAAGAAAGCTTTCTTGTACTGATGCTGAACGGATCTAAGACGATTCACAAGATGGTTTATACAGGAAGAAGGAAGGTTTCTTTCCCAACCGTTTCGTTGCAGTTTGCTCCTACTCTTTTGAAAGAAAGATAAAGTCCGCGAGATAAAGAAAATGTTAAAAGAGTACAGTATTGATCAAGAAAACGGCACTGTTTAATGTAATATAGACATGAGGAGTGAAACTTTCCCGCTAAAAAATCTATAATATGGTTTTACACTCTTTAGCATCTGACACAGGGGGAAAGGGGGGGGGGTGATGTCATCGACAGGTTACAGTTTGTGAGCGGTTTCTTCGACCCTCTGTATCTCTATCTCCAAAGATCTCTATCTGTTCGTGTGTCTGTCGGTGTCATCCTGACCTCAGGTCAAAATGAGTTCGGCTCATTCTCTCCCTGACAGGATGCCTTGAGTTTCCTTGTCTGTCAAGGAAACCGATTTGTGTACATATTTAGAGCTTTTTGTAAGGTGTTATTGATATAAGCAGATTCACGATCGTCGATAATGATTGTTCATGGTGTTTGTAATTTTTGAATTACAGAGGAATTTTTATTTTAGACAGTTTCAAGCGAGCTATTTTTCGCGGATGTATTTACTGTGCAAACAACTCTAAATATGGCAACAGTGTCACGTGATGGTTTCGGCGGTCGCTGGAGCAGACGATTTTTTGACAGTGATGCAACCATACATTACGGTCTCCTTCCGGCAGCAGTCCCAAAATTTCGACTTGTTTTGACCTTAGAACGATGTCTTTATCATAACTGTGAAGAACAGAACGGAGAAAACTGTCGAAGTCGGCTAATCTGCAATTATTTTCGTCTCGCGAACACTGCTAGCGAACAACATATGGGAGATAACTCTGTATTCTTCTTTTGATAGATTCGCGTAGGACTGTACAGCGTCCGGTCAGAGGGACTTAAAGCGATAGCGTGGAGCGATGATGAATCAGAATGTGTCGGTGTCTGCCTCACTGTCTCTGTCTTTTGAGAGCTCCCTTGGATCCCTTTAGTCTCGTTCTCTCCGAGTTACTTTTTACCTATCTTTTCTTTCTTTCTGTATCTCTCCAGTATATCTTTCTGTATCTCTCCAGTATCTCTTTCTGTGTGTCTCTGTCTGTCTTTCTGTCTTCATATTGTTGTTTTAGCGAGTTTAAGTATCAGGCCGATATGTATTACTCTTCTGTATAATCATACACACACACACACACACACACACACACACACACACACACACACACACACACACACACACACACACACACACACACACACACATACGCTTCGCACGCTTTTTTCAAGAGTACAAAAAACCACCTTTCTATAAAATGTCTTGCCTAACAGCCAAGGAACACAACTTTCACATCATCACATTCTTCAAAGCGTACACGTGCGAGTTGTATTGCAATTAGCCCTTGTTTGTACAATTCTAAAATAAAACACAACCTTATCTCAAGATTGTCTTCCAAGGCAACATAGTTTTGGCTTTACTTTCCCACATTATTGAACGCGCACACGTGTGTGATCCATAGCAACTCTTTTTTGTATAATTTGGAGGAGAACAAAAATAAATTATCTGAAGAATTATAATGCCAAGGCAAAATAACCTTGGCTTTGCGTTCCTACATTACTACATCATTCAACTCATACACAAATGACGTCCATGATAACTCCATGGCTTGCTGTCTACCCGGGATGACTAATGAAGGTCCACCTCTCTCTGGAGGGGACTGTGCTCAGAGGTCTCTGGGCTGAAGTGCACGAAGCGAAACTGGGTGCCACCCAAACGGGTGAGAACAAACCGCGGCATCTGATTTGTTGAAATCACAACAAATCTCAATTCCAACCAGTCAAACACCGCGGCTGACTCCCACCTTGTAACTTTCTCGAGCACCTCGGCCTTGGTCTCCGCTTATGATTGTTGTCACATGTCCCCAGTCTGCCATCTCTGGTCATGTTTATCCTCCTTGTCTGAGACATCCATGGAACAACGATTATGTACAAGATGAGCGTTTGATTTGTCACATGTCCCCAGTCTGCCATCTCTGGTCATGTTTATCCTCCTTGTCTGAGACATCCATGGAACAACGATTCTGTACAAGATGAGCGTTTGATTTGTCACATGTCCTCAGTCTGCCATCTCTGGTCATGTTTATCCTCCTTGTCTGAGACATCCATGGAACACCGATTCAGTACAAGAGGAGCGTTTGATTTGTCCAGGGTCGCAAGATGTTTGGGCTCAGCTGATTCGGATTGTATGGCTTGGAGCTGTGGTATGAGCCTGGCGTTAGTGACAAGGTTGCTTGACTTATTAAGCAGCTCGCTCGCTCGCGCACGCTAATACCCCTCATTTACTTACTCACTCACCCATCATGTGCTTATTTGATTACGCGTTAGCTTATTGATAAACAAGGACAGTACACATCTTTAAAAAGACATCGTTTGCCTCCAGATGCAGTTTGTTTCTTTTCAAAATGGTTGCACAGTGTTGTAACGTAAGGCGGATGGTGATGGATAGACACCCGTCCCCCTTACCCCTCCCCCCCCCCAACCCCCCATCACACCAACCCTACTTCTCCATCATCAACCGCTACCCACCCCACCGTACCCACACAAAGACAATCAGCTTAATCTCATCCCATTCTTCTCCTCTTCTCTACAGCTTTGTTGACCTCAAGAATCTCCGAGCTAACCTGTAGAGTCCATGCACGTTCTCGAAACCATCCGGATTGGAACCCAGATTGGCCCCCTTTCGGACACCAGCGGTAGGTGGCAAATTAAAACAGAGTAATTGATGGGTCCCAGGCCCGGTCACCTCTCGCCGGAGATGACCACAGGCCTAAAGACAGACTGCTGACCCAAGGAAGAATGATGATCTAGGATAGCCTTTGGATGGCCATGGCCTGCTTTGGCTTGGATTGGATTGGGCTTTGCTTGGCCTGTGCTATATAGGCGTTTACTGTCGTTGTACTAGTGATTGGAGTTCTGTGTGTGTGTGGGTGGTTTATGACTTAAGGTTAAGATTGATATTGGTTTATTTTGGCTTTGCTTGGCCAAAAGCTGTACCTTGTTATCGCTGCCCTGTTGGTTAGAGTTTGTGTGTGTGTGTGTGTGTGTGTGTGTGTGTGTGTGTGTGTGTGTGTGTGTGTGTTTTGTTAAGGACTCTAGGTTAAGAGTGGACATTGTGGCGTGGTCGTTTTAGCGTGGTAGTGCCGTTTTAGTCTTTGTTTGTCCGTTTTGTGTGTTCAGGCTGATTTAGTTTTCATTGTAGTGGTGGTGGTTGTCGTGGTGTTGGTGGCTGTCTGGGTGCCGCAGGTGTAAAACACGATGACGTAAGCCTAAGCTTTAAATGAACAGAAGAAGAATTCTTAACGACGACAACGACGACGAGGACGGGAAAAATGATGATGTTTTAAAGGGCACAAAACGTTTTGAATGAGATATTTAAACCTCAGAAAGCAGATTGTTGGTGTTGCAGTTTGTTAGTCTTTTTTGTGGCAATGAAGGGTACTATTATCGGCGGAAGGGAAGAGCATGTGTTGTCGTCGTCTATGGGGTGAAAAGCAAGGGTTTCGATTAAAAAATAAAAAAAATAAAAAACATGCCACAGGAAAGAAGAAAACAAACCATACAAAACACATTCTACCGGTTCCACGGTTTGAAGTTCAGACATTCCGACCGCATTATACAATGTAATTGTGTTCGCCCTCGCTCTGTATGAAGATTGATTGTGTTTGCTGGCCAAGTCGTTTTGGTGAATGCCTGTCAGCAGCGTACATTGATTGTATTATGGAACTGAAAAGCAGCAGAATAATCAAAAATGAACGTGGCACTCTGTATTCCGTTGAAGGAGGAGAAAAAGAAGAGGCCAAAATGATATGAAATTGATGCGCAGTTTTGGAGAAAGTCTTTAACAAAGTGGCAGAGAATGTCGAAGATTCCTGTGTGTAGCGTTTAGAATTTTACTTCAATTATAGTGAACTAAACATACGATTTCTGCGAAAAAATTAAAGTAAGACACTGTGTAACTGTTAGTCAAAAGGATGCACAAAATCTTCCTTCGCCCATGGTAGAGACGCTCAGGAATCAAGGAGAACATGGTAGACAACTCACTTTGCACAGCGTCTTTGTTTCAATTAAAGTTATCTGTGCACATTAGGGGAAAAAAACCCACCAAAGTCTATGTATACATCGCATGAATGAAAATATTCCGCCCACCACCTCATATCAGATACTGTAACGAATGTTCCGTACACAATTTAAAATAAAAAAGGCGTTGGTGGGGGGTGGGGGGGGTAGGGTTGGGAGCGCGGGGGCGAAGATGTTTCTGTGGGGGCTGAGGCGCGAACAATGATAACCTCAACGCTTGGAATCCATCTCCATCATATACGGTCATTTTGTTCGCACGACGACCACAGAAAGGACTCAAAAGATTCACACAGACCATTCGGCCGAGAAGACGGGGAAACAAATGGTTTCTGTTTTACGAGAGGACAGAGACGCCGAGTGCCTTTGGTCACTGCTGACCGAGCCCTGGGCATAGAGGTCCCACGAATTACTTCCCTTGTTTGCCGCCATAGCTGGCTTGAGAGCAAAATCAACACAAGGTCACCCTCCGCCCGGAATGAAAAAAAGGAAAGAGTGGAGTGGCAATTTTCTTCCCCGTGACAGAGAAAACCGCCCTTTCTTTTGTAATTAATCACCGGTCTAGGTCTTCTCCGCGCTTAATCTGGCTAGCTTCGACTTCTCCGTTCAGGCTGCGATTAGTTTGAATGAGGATGAAAAATTCATGACGCCTGTTGAGACATTGACCTCTTTTTCTGTCTTTGTTTTGTTGTGTGTGACATATTGATTAGGTTTTATTTTCTCTTCCATCTACGATGTTCAATAAAGATGCACTTTTACCAATAACAAGCAGACACGGATACATTCGACTTTGTGGTGTGCATTTTTTGTGTGTAATCTAACATCTGATACGAGAGGACTTTGTTCTGAATATTCACCCGACATAACGGGGCTGGGCCGCTATTGCGCGGGTCCGCTATTGCGCGGGGCCGCTATTGCGCGAATCTAACCCTAACCCTAATCCTAACCCTAACCCTAACCCTAGATTCGCGCAATAGCGGCCCCGCGCAATAGCGGCCCCGCGCAATAGCGGGCCGACCCCGACATAACCAGAAACGACTTTGGTGTGCACATTCACCCACCATGGCCAGAGACGAATTAGGTGTGAATTTCAACCCCAAATGGTTGGAAATGACTTTGGTGTGCATAGTCCCCTTACCTTAAATGGCCAGAAACGACTGTGTGAATATTCAGCCATCCCGATCACACACGATTTCGGTGTGAGTTTACACCCACCATGACCAGAGCTAGAGACGATCTACTTTGGTGTGAGTGTTCACCCATTACGCGTTAGTAGATTTTGGGTGTGAATGTTTCATTCAACAGCCACCACGATCAGGAACTACGCTAGTGTGAATGTTTTACCCATCATGATTCGGGACTACTTTGGTGAGAGATTTTACCCATCACGCGTTGATAGATTTTGGGTGTGAATGTTTCCATTCAACAGCCACCATGATCAGGAACTACGCTAGTGTGAATGTTTTACCCATCATGATTTGGGACTACTTTGGTGAGAGATTTTACCCATCACGCGTTGATAGATTTTGGGTGTGAATGTTTCATTCAACAGCCACCACGATCAGGAACTACGCTGTTGTGAATGTTTAACCCATCATGATTAGGGACTACTTTGGTAAGAGTGTTTACCCATCACGCGTAGGTAGATTTTGGGTGTGAATGTTTCATTCAACAGCCACCACGATCAGGTAAAATCGCAACTTGAATTTTTATCCGTCATAATGGGAGACAACTTTGCTGTGAAAGTTCACCCAACATGTCCAAGACCGACTTTTGTGTGCGTTTTTAACTCAACAAGTAGATCGATACGCGTATTAAGACTGCTGACTAAGACACGGTGTTTGTGTGCGTTTTTAACTCAACAAGTAGATCGATACGCGTATTAGGACTGCTGACTAGGACACAGTGTTTGTGGGCGTTTTCCACATTCGTATTGCAAATGCGTGTATGTCTGGTAACTGAAAGGAATGAATGTACACGTGAGACGGTTTACACCTCCGTGTCCCTAAACAGACATATTACAAACTGGATTCGACAGTTTTGGAATAATTAATTACGGTGCCAAAAACTGATAGATGAGCACAAATGAAGTTGGGCGAAGGATTAAGAGAAGAGAACTTATTCGGCGATAAATAATAATAGCGATGAAGGATTACCAGATAAGGACAGATTCTGAGAGAAATTATTGCATCGGTTTTTTTGTGTGCGAATGTGTGTGTGTGTGTGTGTGTGTGTGTGTGTGTGTGTGTGTGTGTGTGTGTGTGTGTGTGTGTGTGTGTGAGTGTGTGTGTGTGTGTATGAGGTTTGTGTGTGTGTGTATGTGTGTGAGTGTGTATTTGTGTGTGTGTGTATTTTTTTGTGTGCGAATGTGTGTGTGTGTGTGTATGTGTGTGTGTGTGTGTGTGTGTGTATTTGTTTGTGTGCGAATGTGTGTGTGCGAATGTGTGTGTGTGTGTGTGTGTGTGTGTATGTGTGTGTGTGTGTGTGTGTGTGTGTGTGTGTGTGCGGTTGTGAGTGTGTGTGCATGTGGGTATGGTTACACTAGTATTTGTGCGCTTGTACTTGCGGTTGGCTGTATCTGTTTCTTTTTTTATTTCTCACTCAAAAGTCGAGTCTCAGCTAGCTACTCGGAGATAGTTACATAGTCTTTGCGAAGAGGCACTCTTTCAAAATTGCAGTCCCTTGATTGGTTTTAGAGGTCATGTCTTTTGAAGAAAAAAAAAAGCTGATGTGATCGAAGATCAAGGTTTGTAGAACAAAATGAATGTGAAGAGGGAGGCAAAGTACCTTTCTCTTGCTTTTTGGACAAGACGCATGGTATCATGTTTACACACAGATATATCATTGTATCATGTTTACACACGGATATATCATTTCATCATGTTTACACACAGATATATCATTGTATCATGTTTACACACAGATATATCATTGTATCATGTTTACACACAGATATATCATTGTATCATGTTTACACACAGATATATCTTTGTATCATGTTTACACACAGATATATCGTTGTATCATGGTTACACACAGATATATCATTGTATCATGTTTACACACAGATATATCATTGTATCATATTTACACACAGATATATCGTTGTATCATGTTTACACACAGATATATCATTGTATCATGTTTACACACAGACATATCATTGTATCATGTTTACACACAGATATATCATTGTATCATGTTTACACACGAATATATCATTTCATCATGTTTACACACAGATATATCATTGTATCATGTTTACACAGATATATATTTTTATCATGTTACACACAGATATATCATTTTATCATGTTTACACACGGATATATCATTTTATCATGTTTACACACGAATATATCATTTTATTATGTTTACACACAGATATATCATTTTATCATGTTTACACACGGATATATCCTTTTATCATCTTTACACACGAATATTACCCGCTATTACGAGCTAGTCGTGTGACAGAGAGTTTTCTTGCACACGAGACTGTAGATGTTTCACGACGGCTTTAGCCGGAGTGAAACAGCAGCAGTCGAGTGTGCAAGAACACTCTCTGTCACACGACTAGCTCGTAATGGCGATTATGTCTCACAGCTTCAACAGAGGAGAGAACAAACACGTTTTGCGTACTCACGCTTGATAAACCTAAACACAGGAGCAGCCATTGTGGAGAGATCTACTTTTTGACGAAAGTGAACGAACAACTATGAATGACGTCTCGGTATATGTGAATGACGTCACAGTCATCGTCACAGTCTGTATCTTTTGAAGCATTCCATTCTTCATGACGTCTTTCTGTGTCTGCATCCGCGAAATGTTTGTTCTTTCCGGGGTCTTTGTCATCTATGTTCAGAACTCTGTCCTTCTAGTTTCAGACTAACAGGCCTCCTGAGCGAGCCACTTTCCAAGGGAAGCTAAACTCGCGTATGGAAACAGTACTGTAGTCTGGGATGCCGTTTTCAGTATTCTCAGCGTTGAAGAATTTGTAAAGAGAAGACACGACAACAGCAGGAGAAATAAAAGTCGTGTGTGCATTTTTGGGTTTTTGGAGGGACGATTTCGAGTTTGAATCCGTTCTTGCACATGCTCCAAAGCGTGTAACATACAATCTTGCACACGTTTGCTTTAGTAGTGGCAAAGAAGGAAAGCGTGTGACATATCATTATGTCACACGCTTTCCGTCTTTGCCACTACTAAAGCAAACGTGTGCAAGATTGTATGTTACACGCTTTGGAGCATGTGCAAGAACGGATTCAAACTCGAAATCGTCCCTCCAAAAGCCCCAAAATGCACACACGACTTTTATTTCTCCTGCTGTTATCGTTTCTTCTCTTTACAAAATCTTCAACACTGAGAATACTGAAAACGGCAT
>NC_090256.1:4420809-4429808 GCF_037325665.1 Littorina saxatilis | reverse complement strand
CACACACACACACACACACACACATAACTGCAACAGCATCTGACCTAATGATGTAGCAACTGAATTTCAAAGGTACGTTGCAATGATTTCTTAATCATTTAAAAAAAATGTGTCTGGCTTGAGGCCTCATATCATGCAGTGATGAAGGCGAAAGAGCCCACCAATGTTTGAAGTGGATGCAGAAGTTAGGAGACGGGGTGGGGGGGGGGGGGGGGAGGAGGAGTACCCCCGACCAATTATATAAAAAAAAACATTTTATAAGGAAATTTAAAGATATGAGTTGAAGTACCCAGTAGGAGAAGATATTATTTCCATTTTTAAAATTTGTTTAATTTTAATTTGTATTTGTTTAGCTTTCTACTCGTTACGGTGATAGACCCAAGTGTAAACAGCTACCCATACGGAAACCACCATGTAACCTGAGAAAGGAAACGAATCAGTATTGGGCTGGGTGGCCGAGTGGTAACGCACTTGCGCTCGGAAGCGAGAGGTTGCGTGTTCGACCCTGGGTCAGGCCGCAATTTTCTCCCCCCTTTCCTAACCTAGGTGGTGGGTTCAAGTGCTAGTCTTTCGGATGAGACGAAAAACCGAGGTCCCTTCGTGTACACTACATTGGGGTGTGCACGTTAAAGATCCCACGATTGACAAAAGGGTCTTTCCTGGCAAAATTGTATAGGCATAGATAAAAATGTCCACCAAATACCCGTTTGACTTGGAATAAAGGCCGTGAAAGGTGAATGCTCGCCTAATAGGCTACTGAGCTTTACTGGCCGATGTGAATGCGTTATATATTGTGTGTAAATAATGTCTGTTTGTCTGTCTGTCTGTAAAAAAATTCCATTTCAAACGGCAGAAATTAATATGTAAGCGCCTAGGGCTATATCTAGATTAGGCGCATAAAAATGATCACAATAATAATAATAATAATAATAATTGTCAGTAAGTACTGGTGTCACATGACTGATGTGAACCAGTTGATTGGCTAATGGCGATGCGCTAAAACTGTTAGCGCACTCTTGGAGTGCGCTAACTTTTCCACAGAGCGTATTCTTACGCCCTTTGCCTAAGCAAGACTGTGCTCTCATCCTCAGAATTAATTATTGACATGTAGCTTATATTCTCCACAATACCAAATGACCATAAATTCCCTGCTTCTCAATTAAAGCAGAAGTGGGGTTTTTTCTGACAGATTGCATGTGCCTGTGCCACAGTGCGGCTGCCAGTGATCAAAAAATAGAAGCCGCTGTGTTTCATCTAATTTTCGCCGACTTGCATAGATTCTTCTCATATGCCGTGTTAGTGGCATGTAGCTTATCATCCACATTACCAAATGATGCGTTAGTATAAAATTCCCACCCGCTAGCAGAAAACACAAGTGTTATTCCGATAACGTACCAGCTAGACCAGTTTGGAAGACTGACTCGATCGACTCTGTCATACGTAGCACTGACTACACTGAAACTGATACGACTGCATCAGTTCAGTAAATGAATGGTTTCCGAATTATTATTTCAAGGCAAGAACAATCGTAATCGAAAACGTGTAGGGTTCAGAACGTTCTTACCATATATAAGACTTATCGTTACCAGCCTGCCTCGTGCATGCAGACTCAGTGCAGACTGCATGCAGTGGTTTGATTGCCCTAGCAGACGACATAAACCCCGCTCAGCAAATTAACATGTTGGGCAAATGTGAACGAAAAAACGATGGGGATATAATACGTGTAGGGTTCAGAGCATTCTTACCGTTCATATGTAGTACCAGACTCCCAGATGAGTGAAGATACCACACGAGAAACATGCCACATTTATTTTGGAAATGTGCTTTCCGTCGACCGTGGCAAGGGGCAAAACTCTGCACAGTCAATCTGTGGCGAAGCTCGATGAAGGTTCAAGGTTTCGAAACCAAGAGCACAGTCCTTTCTCCGAGTTTAAATGAGGTCTCTATGAAAGATCATCACTTTTTAGCTTAACGCTACACTGGAATTTACCAACAGAAATTAAAACAAGAGTTTGCGTGTGACGAAAGCACGACACACTTGAGACAGCCCACACAAAAGTAGATCCAGTGACACAAACCTGACCACACAGTTACGCCTGTCCAAATGCGCTTTGCAAAATGTGCGTTTTGAATCTTCTTTTTTCTCTGGCGGTACTGACAATATCGTTATTGAAACAATCCCAGTGCACTAAGGGATTTATAGAGCAAATCTCGAAAATAATTATTGAACTCAGCGCTATGCGCTTCGTTCAATAATAAATTTTCTCGATTTGCTCTATAAATCCCTTAGTGCACTGGGATGTCTCAATAACTTAAATAATAATAACAATAATAATAATAATAATAATAATAATAATAATAACAATAATAATAATAATAATAATAATAATAATAATAATAATTGTCAGTAAGTACTGGTGTCACATGACTGATGTGAACCAGTTGATTGGCTAATGGCGATGCGCTAAAACTGTTAGCGCACTCTTGGAGTGCGCTAACTTTTCCACAGAGCGTATTCTTGCGCCCTTTGCCTAAGCAAGACTGTGCTCTCATCCTCAGAATTAATTAATGACATGTAGCTTATATTCTCCACAATACCAAATGACCATAAATTCCCTGCTTCTCAATTAAAGCAGAAGTGGGTTTTTTTTTCTGACAGATTGCATGTGCCTGTGCCAGTGCCAGTGATCTAAAAAAAATAGAAGCCGCTGTGTTTCATCTAATTTTCGCCGAATTGCATAGATTCTTCTCATATGCCGTGTTAGTGGCATGTAGCTTATCATCCACATTACCAAATGATGAGTTAGTATACAATTCCCAGCGGCTAACAGAAAACACAAGTGTTATTCCGATAACGTACCAGCAACTTGAGCAAGACCAGTTTGGAAGACTGACTCGATCGATTCTGTAGCAGACAACACAGAAATACGACTACATCAGTTCAGTAAATGAATGGTTTCAGAATTATTATTTCAAAGCAAGAACAATCGTAATCGAAAACGTGTAAGGTTCGGAACGTTCTTACCATATATAAGATTTATTAGCAGCCTGCCTTATGCGTACAGACTCAGTGCAGACTGCAGTCGTTCCATTGCCCAGGTTGGCAGGTAGCCTAGCAGACGACATTAACCCCGCTCAGCAAATTAACATGTTGGGCAAATGTGAACGAAAAAACGATGGGGATATAATACGTGTAGGGGTCAGAGCATTCTTACCGTTCATATTTAGTATCAGACTCCCCGATGAGTGAAGATAGAACACGAGGAAATATGCCACATTTGTTTTGAAAATGTGCGAACCGTCGAGTCCCGCGGCTTCGAGTCAATTCAAGGGGAGTCACTCCGCATAGTCAATCCGTCGAAGCTCGACTGGAGGTTTCGAATCGCAAATAATGAAGAGCCTTTCTCCGAGTTCAAATGAGGTCTCTCTGAAAGATCATCACTGTTCAGATTAACGCTACACTGGAATTTACCAACAGAAATTAAAATGCGTGTGACGAAAGCACGACACACTTGAGACACCCCACACAAAAGTAGATCTTTACTGTGCACGACCTGACCACACAGTTATGCCTATTCAAATGCGCATTGCAAAATGTGCGTTTGGAATCTTCTTTTTTCTATGGCGGTACTGACAATATCGTTATTGAAACAATCCCAGTGCACTAAGGGATTTATAGAGCAAATCTCGAAAATAATTATTGAACTCAGCGCTATGCGCTTCGTTCAATAATGAATTTTCTCGATTTGCTCTATAAATCCCTTAGTGCACTGGGATGTCTCAATAACTTAAATAATAATAATAATAATAATAATAATAACAATAATAACAATAATAATAATAATAATAATAATAATAATAGCCAACTAGGTTGAAGGGACATGAAGAACCAACTTTGTTATCGCAAGAAAACGGCTACTCTGTTATGACAACGAGTCAAACCAAGTCTAAAAACAGTGATAATATGTTCTTTTTTTTTCTTTTTTTTTTTGAGGGGGGCGGGGTTAGCAATTAACCGCTCGGGCAAATCATGATGATATAAAACGGTATTCATGACCGGCTGCAGATTTCATTTTCCGTATATCATAAAAGAAAGACAAATCCAGTAAGATACAGGACATTTTCTGTAAAGGCGATCCTTGGAGAACAAAACATCACGAGGTATCACTGATTCAGTTCGCTGCGGGCATTTAAAACTTCATTTTGACATCAACACCAATGTTCCCAGGAATCACCATCTCCAAAGGAAGTCGCCACAAATCCTCGATAAAAGCTCCCAACGCTCAGTCGCGTCGATAATTGAAAGTTCGCCGAACATAACTCCATTTGGATCGAAGAATAAAATCCCGACCGGAAGTGTTGTCTAGCGAAAGTATGCTTCCTCCAAAGTAGGAGAGTGCATCAAGGGAGTTCAGCCAAACACGCAACCGGAAAGTAAAAACAGGTTCGCGGCGGCTGTCGCGCATTTATCAAGAATATAAATCTCCGCAAACCTATTCGTGGCTCGGTGTCTGAGTCCCAAACTGAATTTTAGAATCGCGTGTCATGCAATCTTAAGCGTTGTTTGGGTGTCTGGCTGTGTGAAAAGTGGAAGGAAAAAGGAGGGAGGTTGGTCTGGACGGTCCTCATATGCATGAGAAATAGTCTCATCCTCTCAACCCGCGAACATTACCGACTCTTGCTCTATGAGTTTTTGCTTTCAGGCCTGACGCTTTTGCTAAGTGAAAAAACGAGCTATGGGTAAGAATATCGGTGATAAACTTACCCTGCAACCAGTAGTGGTCCACTAACAAATCGTCGTTTTTTCCTGTTTCTGTGCTTTTACTTTTTTTTTATTTGGAGCGATGCCGAGGTGGTGAAGATATTTTAAGGTTATAAAACCAAGTGAGATCTAATATTTCTTTGTCGATTTGTTCTCGTTCCTTTGGCTGCTGTGTACATGTTGGAAGCAATGGTTGATTCACATAGAAAGCTTCTGGAGCCTATGACTGGGAAAGTCATAATACACTACACACACACACACACACACAAATTTGCATTTCATTTGTGTTGTTCCTTTTGGTTTTTTTTTAATGTTATTTCAACATTTTAGATAGCACAGAAAAACAACAGTCTGTATTGCTGGATTGCCGCACAGACGTTCACAATCATTCTGTAAAGCCTTCGCAACTTATACAAGTATGGTATTTTCATATCACGGACTAGCTAGTAAATTGCTGCGGATATCCGCAACAACAACAACAACAACAACTAAACATATATAGATAAACGTTCATTGTGCTTTTGATCGATTTGCCGAACTGAATCTTTAAAAAATGTGAAGACTCATTTCCTTTGGTGTAAAAAATCCTGTCAGCCATTTACATAAGGTAGGAGCATCCTTCAACTTGAATCCCATGCCTAAAACACCAGCCTGGCCGCTTCATATACAGAGTGTAAGCCTCTAAGCCCGCAGCAATATAAAGCTATTTAGTTTTCCGTTTTATCCAATACATTCTGTGCTAAATTTACTGACAGGTCCTTCGCTTTGAATCGACCCTCTTTCGAACTTCGAACCATTTCACTCGACTTATGCAATCGTTCATCCGCATTGACACACACCCAACAATACTCCGATGTAGTTCGACTTTGTTAACATTATGACGGTTTACTTTAAATATTGACTGAGTAACATTTGACTATAATGTGGTCATAGATCCAAAGAATAAAGGGGACTAGTTGCCTCAGAAACAACAGGGGGGAAATAAGTAAAATTCATATAAACAAACGAACAAACAAGCAAAAAAGATATATATTATTCTGCCTTGCCTCAGTTGCTTGTAAGGTCACCGCCAGGGTGTGCATGTGTCGGGGTAACCGTTTGACATCACTGACCTGATTTACATGATATACATACGTGTGAAGATATGGTTTAGTGGTCTCTCTCGCGTATGTAGAATAAAAATAATACCTTATGCATGCCGTGTATTTGCCATCACTGGCTCTTTACCTGTTGCCATTACCGGTGTAACACGAGAAAATTACTCCCACAAAATATTTACTCCCGAGCAAAGATTTCGTACTAAAATGTTACTCCCCTTACGAAAAAAATACTCCCCCTAGCTATAGCACGAGGAAATTACTCTCCACGACAGGTGTACTCCGAGTAAAATTTCGTACGAAAATGTTACCCCCCCTTCACAAAAAAAGTATTCCCCTGTAGCACGATGAAATTACTCCCCACGACAGGTGTACTCCCGAGTAAAAATGTCGTACGAACATTTTACTCCCCTAACACATTTTTCAAGACATTATTATTCCCCTTACACAAAATTATTCCCCTTGTTACGAAGAATTTCTTCCCCTCATTTTGCAACAGACTTTTACGTCATAAACGCCAAAAGTAATAATTATTATTTTCAATGTGAAAGTTAATATTTATCACTGATATTGACTATTATTACTCAAAATTACAGAAACCACTTTGAGAAAAATATAGGTTACACGCTCTGAGTCCTGGTCGATTGTTCAGCTATTCCCCAGCCTCTGGTTCAGTTTGACAACCAGAGTCTTCCCCCTTCAAATAATTTTAATTTGTCTCAAAAATACTTGGTTTAAACAATGTTTATTCAACAATTCACAGATAATTCAACATAATACATGTTAAAGGATCAACAACAAGCTCAAGCTTATGGTGGTGACCCTAATACTTGGTTAGAGAGTTTTATTTTGTAATTGTTTGGTAAAACACAATACGAACTGTGTGTCCTAGTTAAGTGAGTGTACATTTATTGTTTGAATCGCATTTCAAAACTTGTCTTTAGCAAATAATGAAGGTGTTTCTAATCAATACTTTTTTTGAAAGGCGACGAATCGTGTTTGCAGAATGTTTATTGTATTTGCAAGCAAACTTGGGAAACTGCACAAACTAGCTTCGGTATAACCACGAAATACAGTCTATGACTCATGGACTACACAGCGTATTCACATCATCAGCTGACAGAGGCAAAGAAGCAGATCATGGGATTAACAGAAATCAGCGGCTACATTTGATTCCTCATAAATGAAGCTCAAAGACGCGAGCTTTTCAAGTTTTGACTCAACATTTTCAACTAGACTTTAAATTTCAGACGAGGGTTGTGACGTATGTGAGAGAGAAAGCACGCGTGTGTGTGTGTGTGTGTGTGTGTGTGTGTGTGTGTGTGTGTGTGTGTGTGTGTGTGTGTGTGTGTGCGAGTGCGTGAGTGCGTGTCTGTGTGTGTATGTCTAGGTGTGCGAGTGTGTGCGTGCGAGTGTGTGGTCAGTGTGCGTGTGTACGTGCGTGCGTGTGTGTGTGTGTGTGTGTGTGTGTGTGTGTGTGTTTGTGTGTGTGTGTGTTTGGAGAAATTCCGGGAAAACTACTTAGCAGATCTTCATGAAACTTTACATACACATTTTTCGAGGCGACATCCCCAAACATACATGATGATCCGGTTTTTCAAAACAGTTTTTTAACAAATAAACAAGCAAAAAAACAACAACAACCAAACAAAAACAAATGTAACAACATGTTGAGAAAGAACAGGTCAAGCAAATAAAGAAACACCAAACAAACTAACAACTGCTAATTCATTCCAAGAATAACACGAGGAGTAACTTATTTTGACAGTAAAATAATCTGGAAGTACAATTTTCGTACAGGGAGTACTTTTTTCGTACGTTGAACAAAAAGAAAGTAAGCTACTTCACGAAATCATTACTGGGAGTAAAAATGTGGGGAGTAAAAATGTCGTGGAGGGAGTACCTTTTTCGTTCCTTGGGGAGTTCTTTTCTCGTACGACAAGTGTACTCGGAGTAAAAATTGCGTACGAAATGTTTACTCCAGAGTCAATTGTTTTTGGAGTAAAAATGTCGTGTTACACCTGCACAGGTTTCGCCTCACATGCCATATTAGAAAATTAAAATTGCCAACAAGACGGCAATAAAATTCCGTAAATTACACCTAAACATACATACACTATAGGTAGCTCAACTTTTGTTATTGCTATCATCTTTCAATTTCGGAGGAAGCCGCCCGAATTCCCCAGCAATGGGAAGATAAAGTATGAAAATAATATGAAGTGAAATTCCTAACAGTATTTGACATAATGTTCACCCACGATTTTTTTTTATTACGCCCTTACGAGTTCTTTCCATGCCACTTCTTCTCTCAGTAACTGATGAATAATAGTGACGAAGGCTGTTTACCAAACACCGCTCAAAAGCACTTATTGTTCAAAACCAAAATAAAGCTGATCAACTTTATCGTTGAAGTCTATCTTCGTGAGCGTGAGAGTGATGGGCAAGAAAAACAGTGGGAGAGGGGGAGGGGTATCTTTGGGATGACAAATGACGGATAAATGAGAAAACGTTCCAGACGGCTTTATTGCCTAACGAAACGCAAGCCTGACACGAAATACCAGGGGGGATCATTAACCCCACGACACCGGCGTTGTGATGGCCTAAGCAAGAGCGAAGACGGACAAGCCCACTTAGCACCATCAAACCACGGGACCTCTGGGTATTTTGTGCCCGCCCCCCCCCCCCCCCCCCCCCCCCTCCAATACCGCTGCCGGAAGATTTTCCTCCGCGACAGTTTATTAGGCGATGACAGTGTCGCTGCTATATCTACATACACACACACGATAACTGAGTCTGTGGAATTGTCATAATTACATACACACAAACGATAAGTGGGTTTGTGGCATTACCATAATAACATACACATAAACGATAACTTGGTTTGTGGAATTGTATGTCCAGCCGGCGGGTATGTTCCGTTACTGTTGATGACGGGTACATCATTATTTATTTATTTATTAAGGAGATATCTATAGCGCATAACTAAAAGCACAACGTCTGTCTGTCTTCTGGACTGTTCATTTATACTAGCGCAAAAAGGGTTGAGACTCGTGAGCACAGTGGTTGTTCGGAAAACTCGTTGTGATTCTTGGGTCAAGGGTTCTAATCCGGGCCGGTGTAACACGAGAAAATTACTCCCA